>NC_091025.1:15022500-15062500 GCF_041296385.1 Aphelocoma coerulescens | reverse complement strand
ACTGCTGAAGTTGATGTAGTAAATAAAGCTGCAATGTTTCACACGGGATTGCCACGTTATTGAAAGCACACAAGAACAGGGTTAGGAAAACGCAAATCAGTGTTGCAGGGCTGTGACTCCTTCATAAACAGAAGCCAAACTGTGTCAGTTTTCAAATAAGAGAAAAGACTTGCTAAAAGCTTCAAGATGTTGGGAAGAATGTGCCCTACAATGCCAACTTACTGCAATAAACCTAGCTCAGTCACTAGACTGTGGGCTTCTTTGTGTCTCATACTCTGAATGCAAAAAAAAGACCTCTGTGCCTCCTGCTACTGCGGAGGGAGTCTGAAGAGGACTGAAAACTGACAGCTCTGGAAAATAATAAAGCAACAAGTAGAGGCAGACATAGTGATTCTCAGGAAGAGCTGAAAGAGCCAGAGCTGCTAGACTCATTAGCATAGGTAAATCAGTTAAAAATGAAACTTTTAGCAGACAGTTTGGTTCCAACCCAAAACAGGCCAAAACTGATACTGCAATATGAAAATGTTTACCTTAGGAAAGTCAAAACACTGTCCTTAAATTCTGTCATTTATGTTTTATATGCTCTTCTACAATATAGCCTAGTGATCTGAAATCATCAGATGTAAACCAGGCATTTCAACTCCATCAAAACATTTCCATACATTCCCCTGAAAACTTCAGAAAATATAGCATACGCTGGAAATCATGCCAATCAAATTAAAAAGTTTTCAGGACAAAATATATTCTTAAATACTCTTTTTTAGGAGACTGTGGGTGGTGATGTGTCCCCATAAAAGGGAAGAACGATTTTGAGGAATAACAAGCAGGGTCAAGGGCTGGATGGTTCAGGTGAAGGGTGGGGAGTGAAGAGTGGCTCTAAAGGAGCCTGGTCCATCTAATGCCTTCAGCCTGTACCTGAGCTCCCCAAAAGGACTCTCTCACTTCAAGTTCTTGTGCTTTAGGGTTTTGCTCGACTGGGAAACCTGCTCTGACCCTTGTTCTTAGCAAGAGGATCAGTGCCCCATCACTCTCCATGGGAACCTACTGTGTGTTCCTCCAGCTGCCAGCCTCACGCTCTGCAAACCACTCAGCCCGTGCTGCTGCTGGGACATTTTTTTGCCACATAAGACCAAGATTAGAACAATTCTGCTCCTGCTTAGATAGTGGAGAGGAGCAGGCTCCAGCTGCGAGAATTTTCAACACCTTTTGTTAGACAAGACCCCCAGACCCCAGTGCATAAATTGTGGTCTCCCTGGCCCACTCCTGCATCCCTTTCCTCTTCTTCTGTCTGCACCCTTCAAGAAAAATTTCAGTTTTTAAATGAAAATCAGAAATTTGTTTTAGTTTTGTTTCTATATCTTTTTAGAAATGCAAAAGCTATCTAAAAATAGTTTTAGGGTAACTTTGTGGGCAAAAATAAAAAGGAAAAGAAAAGAAAGAAGAGGGCTTGTGTAACAAATACATGTCCCATTAGCAATCAACAGCAGTTTTAAAAAATTATTAGCTCATTGGTCCTTTCTCTTTTCAAAATTTCTTTACTATGAATATCAGGTACATAAAAAACAGACCTTACCAACTGTTCATGAACTTATGCAAAGGACATGGGTGAAAAAAAAACCTATTCAGTGAAAAAATATAAATATTAGAATGTGCATTTCATATACATCTGTTTCTAAGGCATATTTTATTAGGGTATTTCAATTATTTCTAAATACCAAACCAATTATTCCCTACTCCAAAGAGAAACTTGATCACAGTTTTTGTTTTAAGGTCATGTTTGAGTTCTAATATTTAAGCCAATCCAAGTCTGGAAGCAGTAGAGCACTTGTGGAAAATGTGTATACATTTTCTTTACCTAAAGCCACAGAACATTTTTCCTTTTTCCATTATTATTAGTATAAAAAGATTAGTACAAACAAAACAAAACAAAAAAAAAGAAGGAAAGAAATTTCATT
This sequence comes from Aphelocoma coerulescens, assembly GCF_041296385.1. Lineage (NCBI taxonomy): Eukaryota > Metazoa > Chordata > Aves > Passeriformes > Corvidae > Aphelocoma > Aphelocoma coerulescens. Next base: position 15,060,545 of record NC_091025.1, on the reverse strand, counting down.
CCTACTTTCGTATTTCTTTAGATCTTAACCTGACATTAATGAGCAAATACACACTAGGATGATGATCACACTGTAGGATAAAATGGCTCATATACTGTGTTGATAAGTTAAGATGAAAGAAACCCAGAACAAAGACACAACAGTATTGCAGAGATATGTTTAGATTCCAAAATACTTGTATCAGTCAAAGATAGAAACACCCAAGACAAAAAAACCCCCAACTGATAAATAGAAACATCCAGTTTTTCCCCACTTGACTGTATAATAAAGATCCTGTTTATATTAAAGTGTCGCTCCACCACTTTGCCTGGCTGCCACATACAATACACAGATGCAGTATATTCATATTTTCCATCTGATCTCTGATGCCTTTGCTCCCATTGAATACCAGTGCCAACCCTACACAAGCATTTGAGGATAGGATTTACATTACAGGAGACAAAGGAGATGCTCAGATGGGAACAGTACTGGCATTGAAATCCTGACCCTGGTGATCTAAGGCAGCAGTTAAGATCCTCATGAGTAACATCCCTGACGCAATTCTTCCCAAATCTCGGAACAAAGCATTACAATTTGCACTGGGCTGGACTACAGTAGAGAAGTTTACCAGAACCATGGCTGCAAAATCCAAAACCATTACCTGAGAGGCACTTTACATGACCCCAACCTCCATATAACCATCCTTACTCTAATTACACATGTGATGGCACATTTCTTTCTATGCTCTGCTAGGTAGTACCCTCATTTCAATAGGAATCACTCACCACAGCTTCTCCTCTTACTTCTTTCCTACCAGATGAAGTTTTTTTTTTCCTCTTCCCATACCAATTGTCTTATTTACCTAAGACATCATGACATTTAATTCCATCACAACGTGGCACTGTTCCCCCAAAGCGAGGTCAGTCATTAGATGTATCATTCTGGAATGTGAATATTAATACCCAGAAGAGATGAACCGTAAGCATCACAGATGGACAAGAAGGGATTAGACATAAATTGGTAACAGGATTGATAACAATTCACAAGTACATCAGGCACGATGACACATTGCCTTGATCGACAAGAACTATTCACAAATTGTACTTCCACAAGCACCTGCAATTCCCTCTCCAATCAAGATTCAGAATAAACATTTTAAGACTGGTATTTTTGCTAATGGCATCAACCTGATGCCAAGCACAAGTCAATAGGAAAATCTCTTGCAAGGAATGGAAGAGCTGAAGGAAATACAGAAGGCACAGTGGATGAATGCTGCAGCAGTCAACCACGTACACTTAAGAGGAAAGAGGAGGTTGTAATCCAAAAGAGAATTTTACAACAATAAAACATGTGGTGCTATATTTAAGGAATGAATGCAGAACTTCACCAAACAGTTCATAATAAATGCTGTGTGATCAAGTATTTCATATATATGTATATAATTTTGTATTTAACAACATTTTAGTTGCAGCAAGAAACTGCAGCTTTTAAAAGTGCTGCCCAACAGCCCTGGTAGGAGTCAGGCACTGTATGTAAAGGCACATTCAGGGAAAAATTGAAACACCCCACACATGGATACTTTTTGTCTCAATGACTAGAAAAAGTCCTTTACCTAAGACAGTAAAAAAAGGTGAAATATATCAACCCCACTGACTTTCCTTCTCTTCTCCAGCTAATCTTTTTTTGTCAAAACCAACTGCTTAATGACATTATCTTATAATTTTACAGCTATTTGTTTTGGTGGTGGGCAAAGGACACAAGTGGTTGCTCTTCATCATTCATAAAAAAATCTGAACTGAAAATAATTTAAGAGTTGCTTCTTAGAGTTTCTTCTACTAAAGATAGGTATGCATGGTGCTCCACTGAAATAGTCAAGTTAGATCTAAATTAGGAAAAATTAGTACGGGTAGAACACAAGGTTAACACATCTTTATTCTCTTCACTATACAAGATAAACCAGGTACTTCTGCCTAATATATTCTGTGCCTGACAAACTTCCTGTGACACTGAGTTGAGTACTTTTTGCTCTGAAGGATGGAAGCTGAAATTATTTCACAAAAAAAGAAAGCCCAAAGTCTTCCTCCTTTTTGATTAATGCTAGTTTTATCAATTTACTTATTAACACAGCACAAGAACTCACATCTTCATTCACTTTGTTTGGATCGTTTATACGTGTTTTCAGGAGATGCACACCTCTGCCATCCTTTTCTAAAGCCAGGCCTGGCTCCAGCATGGCAGTCGAGGCACATAGACCTAAGAACAATCTTGTGAACATTCCAGCTTCTTCCTCTTAACTTGAATTCCATAAGTAATCTTAGATGGGTGAATTGTGTCACGAAAACTGGAGACTCCTTATTCCTTGGCTTTCAAAAGCTATGTAATTCTTGCCCTGCCTCTAATTGCTTTATATTAAATACTCACTAGAAATACAGGGAAATTTGCATATGCTTCATAGTAACTATTCTTTTTGTTCTGAAGACAAAATGATTATTTACTTGGCTTTTTTTTTTACTTTTTTTTTTTTTTTCCTCCAAATGAGAAATTGCAACCTGACTTGGACATGGTGGCTACAATCCTTCTCCTCATGAATCTCCTATTGCACAATACTTCTGACTGTGCCTCTCACCCCACCAGACTTGACTTGGACAGTCAAGCACTCCAGGAAGAGGTTTGGATATGAAGGGTTCAACACAAATTCCAGCTGGAGCTACAAGACAAACCATCAAATAGTAAAGCAGAAGAGCTATAAAATTCATCTCCAAAGGATCTTCTCACCCTCATTCCTACACAGACAATTAGAGAGAAAGGAAGGTGAGGAATGGAAGCTTTCAAGAACAACCCATCCAGGATAGATGATAAAATCTGCATGCTACCCTGAGGAAACAGGGTACAAAGTTCAGTCTTATGTTTGTATTTCTAAAGAGCGTAAAATATCAAATATCCTTCTTGAAGAATAATTCCCTCTCTAGTCTCTTACACATTGCTGTGTAACTATACAGTAAATATTATCTTGCTCACATGCTTCTGTTTACTGAGTATACATTACATTTGATGCTATCTGGCAGCATAAGTTTTAGTTCTGTCATCTTAAAATACTAATAGTTGTCAATCAAAATAGAAAGTGCATAATAAAAATGTTCTAGAAACTAATAACCCTATATTTCTACACCATCAGCTTGGAGCTAAGAATTGCTAAAAATGAGATTAATTATATGTTTGCAGAGGCCCAATACAATCAGACAGTCCTCTAAACAACATCCTCCTAGAAATGAACACAGACCAGACACATAATCATATATATAGTGTGTATATATTAGGCAATACATGCAGCACTAAATTAATAGCATTATCTTCATTTGGCCCAGTCTTAAAAACCCTCACAATCTGCCCAGTGACAGTGTTAGGTGGAGGATGAGAGAAAAAGGCATGGTCAATACCAAAGTAATTTACAGAGATTTTCTACAAATATTTAGAAGCCTGGAAGCACCAAGGAGATAGACACAGGACAGGTCCCTGAAGTTATGACCAACATGATAGGGTAAACTGTTCAATTTAAGATAGAGGGTCAGAAAAATATCCTTTGAATAATATCTGTCAAACTTTAGTGGGAACTTCACTGCTTTTAAACAGTGAAGGGACATTTAAACCTGCTCTGGACAAAGTATCAGCAAGTACCCTGCAGGGAACAATCCTGTCATGTCAAGAAGATGGACTAGATGTATAACAGGACTTTTGCTGCTCCATTTTTTATTACTCTAATCCATCACCCTTGCTGAGGTGAAGTTTTATGTAGACCTTTAAAATTATGACCATTTGAAAATTATGTCTGTGTCTGTATAATATATACACACATATGGATGTAAGGTCTGGTTTTTAAAAACTCCAAGTAGAAAAACATATTTTGCTCCTAATTTGCCCATGGTAATGTAACTAATGTACATGCCCATGTAACTATGCAATAATCTGGCAAATATAGACAGAAATCTCCAGTTATGGTTATGGGAATACACAATTACATGCATGATTGTGACATGTGAATTTCCAAATTAGGCATGCAGGAATTTAAATATGTGTACTGTGAACAAGGTAGTAGTACTGTTCTGTGGTATGGTTATGCCACAAAACCAGGATCAGACTCTGAGATTTGCCCTAAAATAGAAAATCAGAAATCCAGCAAGATAGACAAATTGATGTCAAAGTTTGCAAAAGAAGCTAAGAAGAAGTCCCAACAAGGAGCTCTAAACAAAATTATTTTCATCAGATATTCTCAAGCAAAAAGTGAAATATTTTGCTTGGCTTTCTTCTGCCCAAGCCACCATGGTCCTGATATTTATTTGCACCCCACTTTTACAGAGAAGCTAGAACTCTCCATCACTCTTCCTAAAACCTGAAGGCCACCGAAGGCTTTGTATTGAAAAAATATTAACATTTAACAGTCACTGCAAGCAATGGTTGCAGAAAACACCTCTGTTGCCAGGCACAGGATAGTAGAACTCTCTATGGATAAGCAAGACGTGTTCTTGGAGGAGGTTAAAGGCTTCACTTTGTCCATGCATTTTGTCATTTCTGTTATTCCAGAGTGGAAATCCTCTAACTGACTAAGGCACTAGGCAATCACCCCTGTTTGAGTGCCATCATCTCCATATTTCAGTAGGGAAGAAAAACAGTAAGAGGATACAGAGAAGGGAAAGGCATTTTCCTTTTAATCTTTTAGGCTGCAATAGCTGTAATTGGCTTTTCTATATAGTTTGGCTCTAGTTTGTCACAGCATTACAATGAGAAACAGCAGCCTTCACTAATTTTTATACATAAATCCTAATGACTTCAATTGCTGCTAAGGGTTCAGAATGGTGGCAGGATATGGCCATTCACCATAAAGGCCCTAAAGCCTTCATAATTACTGAGTATACAGAATATTTATTATAGAGACTGCACTAGGCCTCTTTTGTGGGCTGCCCTGGGCCTGTTCTCTGAGTCACATCAAGCAAGAAGTTTAAATGAAACTGCTCCCAAGTTTCTGAAATGGTTTAATAAAACATATACTGACTGTAATATTCAGTTTATAGTAGAAAACTATTGCCCCTTGGTTTGAAAAATGACCTCTAGTTGGCAATTTTACTCTCAGCTTCATAGATTATAGTCCGTTGTTGGTCATTTTCTCAATCCACAGGGCAATACTTTTCCATAACAAGCTCAAACTGCAATCAGTATTTGTAGGCTGTTACACAAGTTGAGTATAATATGTCTCAACACATTCTATTATATGACTAAACAAAAGAAATAACAACCTGGTGACACAGACATATGGAGAAAAGCAGAGCTATTCTTCTAATGCTGAGATAGTAGAAAAACATATTTCTTTGTATTGTGCTAATTTATATTAAATTCCGTGTCTTCAGTACACAATAATCTCTAATTTGGTCTTTTCATTAATAGTGTTTTGGTTTGTGTTGTCTTATGTCTAGTCTTATTTTAATGCAAAACGACAAATACTAAATTCTATTAGTGTCAGATTTTAGAAATTACAAATAGTGACAGATAACCTAGCATTGTAAAATCACATGAAAATGTATTCATATAGATTTGTAAAAGATCATTTGCTCTTGGGCTCACAAAGCACATTCATAATCTTATGGGTTTGATATTAGGAAGTTCCAATGCAATGCAGTAGACAAAATGCAAGTGATTGTTTCAGCATCCAGCTCTAGCACTTAAATACAATTAAAATACCACATTTTGGAAAAACAGCTCCCATATTAGATAACCTAATAGATAAATTCTGTTGAGAAAGTCTCTGACCAGGAACTGAGGGAGATCTGGCATCTGTTCTAAAACATGCCCTGGACAGCTCTGCCAGTGACCGCTGTTTAGAAAGTCACCCGCCTTCCCAAAGCACAGATACTCGGAGCTGCAGGGCTGATAGAACTTACCTGGCTGGAGTGTGGGGAGATTGAATTCTTTCATCAACAGGTGATGAACACTCTTGTAGACCCTTTGCTGCAAATACAAAATATTTATCATTACAAGCCTAGTATTCATCCCAGTCTGTAAATAAAACTCTGTGGTTAAAACGTGATCCCCACCCACACTCAGAGCCAAAGGGAACAACTTCCTAAGCTGAGGCCAGAGCACTCAAGCAAAGGGGACATTTTGCCACTCTTCCTCTAGAAGTTACGAGTTTCCTGCCCATTAAACAAATGCACCAGATTACTGGAGATCTGTGCTGGGGCAGAAGGGAGAATCTTGGCAGAATGAGACCTGTAAGACAAAAAGTTTCATTTTAGATTTGGATGGGTGGGTTCCAAAATTATAAGAATCTACATCACTGTATTTTGGGATATTAAAGGGATTGATTTTTTTTTTTTTTCTTCATTTTCCACTATGTTCCTCTATTGTTGCTCAATCACAGCCTCACCTGCATTCTCTAGCTGGAATGTAAGTGGTCTGGATTCATTTAAACATACAGAAACTGTATGCAGAAGCTTCAATATGTTTGAGCTAAGAATGTATTTGAATGATTACCAGAAGATGATGGCTCTTTATCTTACAAGTCTTCAAGGAATTTAGATGTTTAACTCATTAATAGTGTTTCCTGCATTAGATTTTACGTTTTTATGATTTTAGAAGAAAGGTTTTCTGATACAGAGAAAAAAACAGGCTTTTTTTCTTTCCCCAACATTTTTCATTTTAGGGTAATAAAAGTGACACATATGTGCCATAATGTAATGGATTAATTAAGGAATATGATGTTTATCCTAGGTCCTGAGTTGTACATCTTCATAACTCACTCATAAAAATTAATGTATTATACCACGCTCCAGAATGATATATCTATTTTTACCATACCTGTTTGAGAATAAATTGTCCTAAATTGGATTATCTTGATAACCAGTGAAAAATGTAAAAATTACATTGTTATTTTAAGAATTTACATTGCTGTGTATAAGAAAGCATAATCTCCTCACTGTGCTTTTGAACTGTCATATTACTTCCACTGTTATGATATCATAATTGCTGCTGCCACACCTAAAATCAAATGCAGTGCATATTGTATTTCTTCGTACACTGCATTTCCTATCTTAATCACAAAACCATATACAGTACGTTTTTGGCCAATTCTTTCATTACTGACTGCTTCTGTATATAAGTAACACACAATTATGCATGCAAGGACTCATAAAATCCTCATTTCTAAAATCAACAGATGAAAAATCCCTAAATAATAATGTACAGATGTTTCATATTTAAATGAGCTGTTGGCATGTAATGCTGCCAATCATGCCAATGCACGCAATAAAATTGGTGAATTTCAAGGTACTCGGCATTTACAACATATTTTTAATACTTTTTAAATCAAAAGACCATTTTAGGAAGATGGAAATGACAACTGTTCAATAAATATATAACAACATATTTCTGACGTTCTCTTGAAATCTCCATGAGTGGTCAACTACCCTATGTTTTTCCATATCAATTCCTCTTCCTTTTGCCTCAAGAAAGTTGATTTTTCGGTCCTTAAACTGCAATGCCTCACTAAAAGTAAATTATCTGCACGTTATCTGCAGAGTAATCCTCTTCTTGAATACAAGACAGAACATCAGAGTTTCTAATCCTTCACAGATAGAGTAATTCACATCCACTGTACGTTTTACTGTAAAGACAGAATAATACAATATGTTTGATAAATCATGTATGTGTCTGTGTACAAAGAAGAAGGTTCATCTCCTCTCCTACAAGATGCATCTGTATTAAAGCACACACACACACACGCTCCCCGTGCTGGCACTGCAACAATCTTTAGAAGTTCTATAATAGAGACATCTAAGTTTAAAAAATGAAGCAGCTCACAGGTCAAACAAGTTCCTGATGAGAAGTGCTTAACCAGAAATATTATTCCACTGATTCTAAGTTTTCATCCATACATCAAACCCTAGAGTCTATTGATTAAATAAAACTGATCTTTTTTTATTTCAAAGCAAAAGAGAATTAAATCATCCCCATTGTTTTCCCTTTGTTTGGAGCTATCACAGTTTGCACACTGGCCATGCGTCCTGCTTATAATTACAACATCCTTAAGGAGAGTTATTCTACAATGACTGATCACAGGTTTCTTGCCTCTTCCTCTAAATCTTCTGCTCCTGGTCATAATCAATGGTACTTGATGGCCCAATATTCTGATCCAATGTGGCAAGCGATATGATCCAAGATCTGCTTAGAATCAATAAATTCATTTGCTTGGGGAAATTTTGGATCAGGATGGCTTTAAGGATATGTAAATACAAGAATTTACTGCAATTATGCTGGCACATCTTTCCTTTCTCATACCTCTTTTTCCACTGCATAATTAGCTGCGTCATGCCTTAATTTTGCTTGCAATCCTACATAAAGGAATCCAGGCCAGACAGCCCTTGCAAAGCCTTACTAAAGTCAAGGTCTGCTGGCTTTGAGAACAGAGGGTCTCTTTCAGCAAAACACATCAAAACACTGCAAATCTTTATAATATTGCTGAGCCCCACGTGGCATTGTCTGGGCTCTGAAGATACCATCGAATGCTAACATAGGATGAACATGTAACAAGACTGCTTTGAAGGGCACCAACAGGTGCACACAAAAATCATCTTGGAGTTTAGTTTGCCTTTCTTTTTCCCTTGTGCAAAAATGTCCAAGTTTGGTTAATAGTTCCCTTGGGCTCCTGTGTCTCCAAGTCAGCCTTCAGGCCTGGTTCCAGTGTACCTGTGCAGTGCAAACATGCTCTGACACTCAGCTCAGAACATGACACGGCCAGGAATCCCCACCTAGAGGATGTGATTTCCACTCTGGAAGGTAATCACTGCTAGACTGAAAGAAAGCAACCAAGTTTTCTTCTGTGTCTTCTCACCCCACGCTTACAGATGAAAGGATGCACACTTACCTCAGTTCTGCTACTGTATATACACATTGTTTAGTAAACTGTAGAAAGTATTCTGAATATTTTTCTAAAGACCAGGAACTCCAACGTACTTTGAATTTTCATTGAATTAGCATAGCAGACTAGGGTACATGTATAACTAGCAAAAAAAAATTTCTTAAAAAAAATTATTCCCTGTTACTTATTTCACTGCAATGGGGCTACAGAACTGCAGAATGATGAGTAAATACAGACATCTGTATAAGTTTAGAAGGCTGCAGCTTGGGCACATCTTTCAGCCCTTTAGTCTTTTTCCACTGGAAATCAGTAGTTCAGCACCAGCAGAGCAGAGATGAGAACCTTGTTTCTGCTAAGTAGCACTAATTTCTGCCCATAGTGACATTCAGAAGAGGATGAATTGAGTCATAGGGATAAGAAAACTGTTTGCTTATGATGTGGCTGTCACCAGTGAAGATAAGTTTGTAACACCCTCCAAGCATCAAAACGACACACAAAAGATACATTAAAAAAAAAATAAACCCAACAGATAAGTCTTGCAAAATATATCAATGCAGTTCTTCAAACTGAAAAAGCAGAAGTCAGAAGATCAAGAACTCGCAGTTAGGATTTTCCTATTAGATAAAGAACATAAGGATTCTCCTGAAGTCTTTGATTGATATATGATCTTTTCTTTCTTTTCAGGCAGAACAGCTGTCCAGTGAACTAGAAGGAATAGCCCCGAAGACAGCTTTGTGTCTGATATGACTTTGAGAGGGAAAATTATTCCAATGATAAATGTTTTACATGGAACATCTAATAAAATAAAATAAAAATGTCATCCATAAAAGAATTTTTCTTTCTATTTGAGTAAGCAATCCCTATTATCAGCTGTGGGGCAGGGGTGTTGCTGTGTCTGAGACCAAAGAGAAAAGGTATTTCCCTCAAAATTGGATTTAGAATGAACCTAACCAAAAAGAGGCAATAGGTACTTTTAAGAGAAGGGCAACTGGGAAAATGCAGAGGGAAGATGAGAATTTTCTGAATATTGTCAGGATGCAGTGATGGGGGATATATTGCAACTTCCTTCATTCTTCTCTGTAAGAAAATCTTTAAGGTGAAACACAGGTGCTTTTCTGGATGATATCTGCCACCATAACTGTATGCAGAAAGAGGCTGACTACCCTCAAAAAATCCCAAAGCAATAACAACCAACACCAACCTCCTCAGCAGAAGAAGGTAAGAATTTGTGTAAATTTATTCAACCTAATGGAATTATGTAAATTACGCAAATGGAGAGCTACAGCCACTGTGAGAATTGATTGAAGTTATGTCCAGATTAGAGGAGAGATGGCTTGGAATGAAGCCTTTCTGGAGCCTGCTCTAGAGCTGTGTTTTGGCAGCATGCTCTGTTTTGGCAGCTTGCTCTAGTGCTGTGTTTGGTGAGGGGCTAAGAGCCTTAGAGAATGAACAGCCACAATGCTCAGATGAAATTTGTACATCTTTGTCATTTTCAAACACGTCTCATTGTGACACTTGAGTGGATGGATGAGCACTGATGGATGCTGTCATACACAGACAGCAAAAGGAAGAGTAATCATAACTGTATTTTTCTTGAAGTAACCAAATCCAGAACAGTACCAGCCATGGCCAGCAGTACATCCATGGTTCAGCCAGCTGCCCTCCAGAGTCTCAGTGAATCTGCCACACCGACCCTGTGCTCCTCAAATTTGGCCAAGACTGAACAAAGGCCCGGCCACATCTGATACAGGACAGGATAGTTCATGGCTTAGAAGCACCTCACAGAAGAGCAGGATAAGCCTTCCACCCACCCTCTTTGTCTTTCAAGACAATGGATCTGTCCTCAACAGCACTCTTTCAATTTTTACTCTTCTCCAAACCAAGCCCTTCTTTCCCTGTTGAAGCCTTTCTGTGTAGGCCCCTGTGAGTGTACTTATTCCAGAGCTAATTACAATTAAATGAGTATTTTGGCACTGAGAAACTAGAGACAGGTACATGTTCTCATATACCTTTGCACAGCTAGAAATCATTTCTCTCCCTTCCCTTGCATAACTTGAATGCCCTTCCTTCCCTATCCCAAACACCCTCCTTTATTCCCTGTCTCTGTAGTCTTCCCTCTCCCTCCACATAAGGTGCCATTAATGCTGTTCCTCTGTGTGTTCCCAGTAGCTGTTGACATCTGCCTGCTCCTCTGCCACCTCACCTGCCCCCTCCCCTCCCATTACTGAGTGCCAGCCCCTGCTCTCACGCAGATTTTAGATCCACACTTTGCAGAAATCCTGCTCCATGGGATTCCAACAACAGAAGAACAGAAGATAAGAACATAAAAGCACCCTCAATGTGGTGCCCCATCAGGAAGCCAACTAAATCTGATAGACACTGTCCTCTCTGACCCACAAGCAGGAAAGGGCTGAGCATTTAGACAACAGCAGTTCAGAAAACAACTCTATATGGTCTATAACCAGCCAGCACCACCTAACAAACAAAGAGCACTTGCCTAAGTCTTTACTTTTGAGGTAATCAAATAGCATTTTGAAAAAACAAAATAACTTCCACACAGACACATTACATATATATTTATATTTATATGTTTCCCCTCATTCTCCCTCACTTTTAGTTTGCAGTGACAATCAGCAATTATTTTACAGAGAAAGACTCTAACAAGCTTACAGGATGCCTTTAGTAATAAGATAATTATTTGTAACTCTATAAAGAATTATAATTTTTAATTTAAAAAGAAATCAAATAAAAATAGCTTTCATCTTCCCTACCATGTGAAGAAAACATTCTCTGCCTACAACTCAAATTATTCTCTCCTTTGTGCAAAATGAATTGACCCAGAAAACTAAAAGGGTAAGAACCCATATTTGCTGGGCTTATTCAGCAGCCAAAAGTTCATGAAAAACACTGTTGTGTATCACATAGCAACCACTTGATGCCTATTGTTAAAATACAGTAGTTATTCAAAAAGTAAAATCTTGCATTCTCAAATAAGAAGCCAGGCTGCAATGTGTGTTTACTGTTTTGGAGAAATAGTCATCTTGCCATTTTCTCTTTTTCCATAGTCTGGGCATATTTGGTCAGCTATGCAATGTGCAGTTACCCACAGGAAAGAAAAGGAACACAAGAATTTTCCTCCAGTGTTGGACTCACAGGACAATGTCCATTCAAAGCAACACTTGGGATCTCTATTAAGAGCATTAAGATGTGCTCTATTTTTATCCAGCTGCACTTGCAGTAAAAATGTAATATTTCAGGGAAAGGGCATGAGGGAGAAAGGGAGTGAAGCTTCTGCTTTCTGTTGCAGTTGCACACTTTCACCTGCTCTTAAAGCAAGCTGCTCCTGGAAAGTCCTGTACATGTGCACAGGTGTCCACACTGCTACTGCACATTTGCACCTCCTCCCAGCACTGCTACCTGTCACTACAGCTGGGCAGAGGTATGATTTCACCAACATCTCCCTCTTTACCTTTCCTCCAATTCTTTTGTGGTAGAATATGCTTTAAAAAGTGAAATAAAAGTAAAATTTATACAGAAGGGTAGTCAGATGTAGAGTCAGAAAAAAATATTAACAATTTCTGATAAATGGAGCTTGTATTACTCTAAAATATTTGAAAAGCAGTGGCAGATTACTTGAGCTACTCTGGCTTTGCCAGATTTCCATGAGAGCTGAGAGTCAGCCCTCAGTTTGTCACAACTGCATCAGACTGTCTATTTAAATTATCAAAGCAAAAGCAAAAGGGTTCTTCTGAAACAACTGCTGGAGAAGATGAAGGAAAGAATACAAGAGATATAAATTCCTTCTAGGTTTTATTACGTGCTGTTACACAAACAGCACAACTTAGAACTTCAAGATAATGACACTTTTAATACCAGAAGGGACTGGCAGACTTGCTTAGCGTAACTTAGAGATATTTCATCAGGCCTGCCTACAAACAGGTGTGCCACATTTTTGCTAGTGGTAAGATGCTTGTTGAGATTATCTTCTTATCTAGGAGAGTGTTTAAACTCCTTTTGGGCAGTTAAAGTAAGACAGTGGCAGAAAGTAGATTAAAAGGGAGAAAATGTATGAGCACAGACTTTTTGCCAAGAACCTTACTTTGAGCCCAGCTGTATCCAGGTATGTGTGTGCTGTTTCCACAGTCTCTGAAAAGAAAAGTGAGTGGTAGGTAGCAAAGCCCACATGAATGCACGAAGCTGCAGAGGAAAAAGTGTGAGAATGAATTGGGTACCCAGGAGCAAAGAGATGGGCTTTAGTATTTGAGAGAAGGATCTGGCTATTATCAATCCAAGATGAAAAGCATGGATGGTTGAAGCTGCAGCTCACCTGCTACAAGTGTTTCTGCTTGCCTAAAAAATAAACTTCTTTACTGGACATTAGAGCAGATGCAAAAATCAACAACATCTCAGCTGGCTTACAAAGCACAAGTATATAATTTGATATTTCAGTTAAAGGCAGATCAGGGTGTACATCTAGACAGGAGTTAGATGGAACCCAGGAATTGGTTTGGTCAATGGTCAGTGATCTGTCCAGGACAGGATGTGGTAATTAAACATGGCTGTGGAAGAGTGTAGTATTGTAACTACAGCTCATGTAATTTATCAGTAACATACTAGCAAAACTTCATGAAACAAAACAAGCTATTATATCCAGTGCACAACTAAAAATTAAGAAATCTTTCCCCCCAAACAATGAAAGGTATATACTAAAGAATAATGCAGAACTTGTCTAGCACAACTCAAAGTCTCCTCTGAAAATGTATGCTTCTCTCAGAACCAGATTCCCAGCACAGGGACTGGTAATTTATGATCCACCAAAATACTCTGTTGAACAAAAAAGTAATACCTACACCGTGCCTATGCAAATTACTAAGAATAAGTGACTCCAAGGACCAGTAAGAACAAAGCCCAAAACTCCTATCAAACATTATCTGAGGTTTGAAAAAGTCAAGACAAAGTGTATTTTTTTTTTAATGGGGATAAATTGGGATTTCTGTAACAATTGACTCATTTTGCCTGCTTTTATCTAAGGATCTCAAAGAGCACTCCAAGTGTTAATTAAATTACAAAGCATTTTTGTGACAGGTAAATGGTATTATGCCCACTGAGGAACAGAGAGAACATTTATGTTTCATTACTAAAGTCACACAGTAATCCAGTGGCTAGCAATATAACCCAAGAACTGCCAGTTGCCACTTCTACTCATTGACTTGGTGGCCTCACAAGAGATAAAATTAGCCTTAAAAGCCAAAAATACTTTTCCTCCTGTGGTTTTCTATCTTTTAAGACTAGGCCAAGATTCTTTTATTTTATTCTTCTTCCTCTGCTTACTGGGAGGCCTTTCTTTCAGAGTCACACAAAAGAAACCACTTCCTAACCTACCCAAGTGTGCTAAGGATCACAGTACAGCAACAGGGATAGGAGCTTAAACAAGGGCAGTGAACTGTAATGGTGCTCTTTAGCAGCTTGTGCAGCTGCATCGGGGTCCTCCTCTCACCAGTCCTGCTCCCAGAAATGACACATCAGAGCCTCTGTCCCATCAGAATAAAGACAGACAGATGTGCAGATGAAATAATCCTTGGCTGGCCAATTCACTGACTCCCAACCCTACTTTACCAATGAAAGAGACAAAACTACCCTGAGGAGGCCGGTGCCTCGCGCACTCGGTGCAAGAATCTCTCACTGAAAGGAACAATATCATAAACAATCAACCAGACCCTGAAAATCATTTAGACCATGGAGCAGTCTATTCTGCAGTCTACTACACCTATTTTGAGTTGCATGTGAAGAAATGAGGGAGAAACATTTCACTGACCTTTCTGATCTTATCCCAAAAAAAAGGAAGCCACCATTTTTCATTTGAGCTTGGTCCTGACTGGTAGAACTGTAGGATGCAGGAGCAATAAAGCAGTAACGTATAATGCAATCTGCACAATACACAGTCCAACCTAAGGCATCTCTCATTCAAGACTACTACATCTCAGAGCTTTAAGTAATTATATCTCCATTAGTAAACTGATTTTGGAGAGTAAAAGGCTTTTCTATTTTGTACATAACTATTTATTACCGAAAACAGGGAAGCATCTTTTGGAACTTTCTCTAAGCCTTCTGAATACAATGCTAAACCAAGATTTCAGGCTTTATTTTCCCCCTCATTTCTTGTTATGTCATGAAGAATCAGCTATGTGGAAGAGATGAGAATGTCTTTGATTTAAATGACCAAGACTTAAGATTGTCTTTACCGTGGCAGAAAATAAAGCTGCTGCATATATTTCCAGTGGCAGTATTATTGTTACATGGTATGACAATCATAATCTTTTTTTCTTTTCCTAAAAATATGTCTAAAGAACCACACAGTTTATATACTGCATTCAAAATATTTTTCTTCGTTTACATTGATTGCATATTTCAAATCATGTTACAGCTGTATCGCTTAGCCTAAATCAAATAAGGAATCCACATAAATGCATGCACACACTTTGCTTGTTTTTAGACATTTCCAGTATTGACAAGATTAAAATATTTTTCTCATTCATTATTTATTGTGCTATGATGAAACAGTAAGAGTATGTATTTAACAAACATCACAAAGTAGAGTTAAAATGTGGACATGCTGTTTCATTTCGATTTTGCTGCGACAGTGTTAAGTATGTGACTCCCTGACTGCAGTAATGACATCTTGGGGTGATGAAGATTTAAGATGCTTTGCAAGGATGCAGTGTTATCCCAACTCTTCAGCCATGCTGATTAGGAGCATTATCAAACAGATGAACCCAAGACTGGAAAGCGTGCAGTGGCCACAGCCCCTCCTGTTGCAGGGGACTGAAGGAATCAGTGCTCAGAGCAAAAGCAGCACCAAACCCCTCCACTGCATCGACCAGTGCCTAACTGGAAACACTGGAAGGCAGTCAGTCACACACACACCACTCCAACATTTCTACAAGCACCAGCATTTTTTTGTCATCAAATATGTATCCTCTGGATGGTTTCTCTGCCTCTTGGGTGAACTTGGCAGTACCTGACAGCTGGAGTTTGGGGTCAAGCAATGCTGTATCTGGTTGCATCTCAAGCACGGGGCAGATGCGTGTGGCTTTGGCTGTTGGGTGTATTTACCTTGGGTTGAAAACCACAGGCATAGCACTGCATGATCCCAGTTTCCAGCACACAGTTGGGCACCATTCTGCACGTTTCTACTGGCAAAAAAAAAGCAAGGGAGTGCCAAAGAGCAAGCACCACAGCAAAGCAACTGTAACCAAAACTGGTTCTGCTGGGCAGAGGAGCAGAGAGCTTGCCTTCTGCAGAATGTGGCAGTATCTGGGTTAGAATGTAGAAAAAGACACATTTCAGCCCAAATACTTATTCTTGCATACTACAATCTAAATATACCCCCTATGACAAATACAGCAGAATAATCAGAAGGTACTGAATGCTTAAAATGCACCCTTAACAAAGCAAAACAATGTAATGCATATCTTCCTTTACGTGTCAAACAATTTGCCTAACAAATCATAATAATGCAGAATGATATAAAATTCACCCATCAAGCCCAAACACATGCACGAAGATTACCATGGCAAAGAATTGTGAATTTCATTAAATATGTTAAAGGCAAAAAAAAAAAATTCTGCTTTGAAAAATAGTAATCCTGTCTTTCAACAAAAATATTATAGGAAGCTATGAATTTGGTAGATCTGAATAGGATGTTGGTACATGTTTTACTAAGGTAATATAATGGCACACTATTATTAGATCACATTAATCATTACTGTGCCAAAGGCACTGACAGCACCACTGAAAAGGATTGAAAGGGCTGGTAATGGATATAAATTACCCATTGTGTGATAAAAGGATTTTTACTAAGAAGGTAAGAATAAAACAGCAAATTTCTAATATAACTGTTGTGTAAAAACCAAAATAAAAGTAATCCAGTCAGTAATATCCACAAAATCAGAAAGTAAGCACTTTTGAAACAAGATAAAGTCACAATAAAAACTGTATACAATGTAAAATTAATTTCATGCTGCATAATATTACTATCAATTTAAATAGTTTACATGATGACCTCTATGGTCAAGAGAAAGGTAAGCTTTGTTAATTAGAATTGAGTATGAGTTTCTGCATGCGTATTTTAAGTTTGTGGGCTTGGAATTTTTTCTTTTTTTTTTTTTTTAAGCATTTCATATCTTCATAACACCCCCCTGAAATTCAAGACATGTTGAGAGTTTTCTGTTTTGTGCATTAACATCACAACAAACAGCACATCCCTCAGATGGTTTTATTTGGATTCCAAATGCTATTACAAAACGAACCACGTCTTTGCTGAGCTATTTAACCATTTGATTGAAACCATTTGTATCACTAATTGTCCGGTCCTGTGCTCCTCCTTTACTCTGGCAAGTATTTCCTGATATTAGTGGGGATCAGTGGAGTGAATTGGTCAAACTACATCCTTATTTACAGCATTAAAAAATGCACATATCTTTTCCGAAGCTGACGGAATTATTCTAGAATCAAGGCACTGTAATTCTTTTCAAGTCAATTGTCTAGAATAAAATCCAGTAGCTCACATTCAATTAGTAAGTTTTAAAAATTGTGAGCCATAGTCTTAAATGATATAAATTCATAAGTACAGACATCAATCCTGAAAACACTTACGTCTCTACTTAACTTTACTCACGTGAGTAATTCCATTAGCATCAGTAATTCAATACCTGCTTATGCATTTGCAGTACTGAAGCTTTAATATGCCTGGATATCCTCTCACATCAGCTATAAATCAGCACAATTCCTCTGAATCACAGAGTTTCTACTAATTCACAAGATATAAAAAGGAATAGACAACCCAGTATAACAATTAAAATAAAGAAATAACATAAGAATTTGATTTGGGAGCAGAAGCTATCAGAAATTTTGATTTAAGAATCAATTAATGCATGTGGAATGAATTATTGGTTATTTCCTAGGAAGGCAGACTTTTATTTCAAACTGAGGGCCAAATAACCCAATTCTGATTTCACACCTATTTCCACACCAATCTGATTTCTCAGACTTTACAGGAGCTTTTCTTCTACTGCACTGGAATAGCTCAGAGGAAAATCACATATACAATGTAGTACACCCCTCCACCCACTGATTTTCATGGGTGTTCTTCTCATGCTAATATACAACAGAATATGGTTCCTAATAATATGCATGAGATGTTCTATTGAACTTACAGGAGGAAAAAAAAAAAAACAACCAAAAAATGATAAAATGAATTTAATCAGGAGTGTCATGCGTTTTCTTAAATCAGCAGTCTGATGATAAAGTAATAAATGATGATTCATCCCCAACACAATTATTACATATCAACTGCATAAAGATGAATGCTCATGATTTTACCAAGCAGACTTTTTTCTTGAAAAAAAATCTATTTGTAACTCACTACAACCTGAAAGAACTACAATAAAAAGTTTTGCAAGACATAGACATATTTTTGAAGATGTAAAAAAAATGTGAGAACATATTTAAAAATCTAATTTAGGTACCTCATTTTACATTATTTTTTTTAAATGTGGAAAAACAAACCCAGACTCAGATCCAAAAGCAGAAGAAAACGTTACAAGAACAATATAAGTATTCTTACCAGTTATTCTTAAGCCAACGAATCTGTTCCCTGGATTAGGAAATTCTTAAAAGTCACAGGATAGGAACTGAAGGTCACAACTGGAAAAATAAAACCTGTGAGAAATTTAATATGTCAAAACTCAGTGTTTGAATCAGACATTTACATTAAAATATTACAATGCTACCTCAAGCAGACAATCTACAGGACAGCAGAGAGCATTAAGAATTACAGTATTAATGGGATTAACACCTTTTATTTTTTAGCTTTCATAATGTACATGTTTGGTGGTCATTTCATATTTGGAACTGAGAACTTCTTTCAGTTCTGGATTGTTTTGAGAGGGAAAACCTCCTCTCAAGATAATGATGAGGAACAGAATGAAATTCTTCTGATCCTTTCCCCTAGACAGTACAGCAAAAGAGGACAAAACAGGATAAAACAAAAGTTGCATAGCATACTCCAGAAACCCAGTTATTCTCTTTGACATTGATATTCTAATCTTTCAAACTGAGTAAAAAGAGAACAGCTACTAATTGTATTTTTACTTTTTTTTAATTCCATTTTATAACAGAAATAAGTCCTTTGTAGATGATCTCATCTAATAAACCCTACTTAAAAGAGATAAGAGCCAGCAGTAAAAGCCAAGCAGAATACTTCCAAGATATTTGTCAGAAGTGAATTTAGGGCCATTACATTAGTAAGCAAAGTAGAAACAAAAACAAAGGGCATTCTTAGAGCAAAATAAAGTTCACTCGACTGAAGCTATAATCTGAAGAATTTATGACTGAGAACTCTAACTATGCTTATTCCTATGAATGTCTAACAAATGAAATTAAAGGTCACTTCCAAATAATACACTTTGTACATCTACATCAACCAAACTCTTTCATACAGCAGGGTCTGAAACCCCAGTCCAAGCATCACGGCCTCAGGGCTTCACCTTACCAACACTGATTGCCCAGAGAAGCACTGACTGCTCTGAGAGCCACAGTGGCAGGATGTGGTAGTCAGCATGGGCAAAATTGCAGCCTTCATTTCTAGGTAATTAAGAGCTTGGCCATTTGACTGCATTTGGTTTAAATCGGTCAGCACCAACAAGACCACACTGCTGCACAACACTGTTTGTTGGCTTGAAGGGTAAACAACAATTGTGAGAGCTCCTCTTGATGATGAAAACACTGTGAAATAATTCAGAAAACACAAGCTCACTACTAAGCAGCACAGCCCTCCCTTAGTGCAATACCGATACGACACTTCTCGTGTATCCTCTAAGATCTCTGCAGTCTCCACCTTGCCCGGGTTACATCCAATGCAAGGTGCTACAGCAGTGTCTCACTCTGTCCGAGCCACCTCCTCTTTTCCCCTGTGGTTCTCCACCACACCAACCACAGCCTACTTACTGTGATGGCTCACCATAAAGGCTTCCCAAATTCCACTGCTTCCCTCCTCGTTTGCAGACCAAACCAGTCTTTGCCACATGCTTCAAAACATTTTCCAACTGATAATTCTGCCATACAACTTCTCTGACACAGAAGAATTACTCCAATTAAAGCTTCAAACCCCTCCTTTATAACCTGCATTTCCACAGCAAATCACCAATAATTCTTCAGTAATCACCTGGTTTGCCCTCCCCATTGTTCCTCATATGTAGGAAGATAGTCTTCCCTGCTTTCTCCTCATGCCCAGTTTTCTTTTACCTGCCAGTTAGCTCTGGGTTTATATTTGAATTATAAGCCCTGAACAGCAAAGCCTGTCCTCCCATGAGACACTTTCCTGTTGAGCTGAATGGGTGGGGAGCAGGTACAAGGCATTACTCCAACCCAGCACCCCATATCCCCCATGGGTAAACCCAGCTACAGGAGAAGAAAACCATTGGGAAAGTCAAGCCAAGCACCTACAATGCTGACCATAGAGAATAAAAAAACCTTTTGTAACTGGTAAAAGAAAACCCCTGACATCAGATTTGGTCTTCCTAAACATGAAATAGTATAGAGATAGAATTCAGATCCCATTTATGAAGGCCCATACCATTTTAGAATTTAAATAAGTTAATTTCAGTTACTATATTTGAACACATAGGAACAGCAAATTCCTGGACTGCTGCAGATAAACATAGGTCCCATCCAACATTTTCAGTTGCACAGTGTCTAAAAACAGTGACAGCTTGTTTGTCTGGAATTTCTGCTGTTGTTGATATCTTAAAACCTCAAAGATATACCTATCTAGTATTTACGTGAAGCTCATTCAATGTAAGAAAGCCAAGAAACAGAAGCAAAGATAATAAACTCTTAGGTTTCTAAAAGATGTTATCTCGCTAAACAGGTTCTTAGTACTCCTACACCAACATCATAGACCACATTTTTGCTATGCTATTACAAGGCTACTTGTGTTTAAAAAAAAATTCAGCTTTTACATACACGCTCATGACTTGCAAAATTCTAGGAATGATTCTCAAGGGGCTTTCACTAAGATGCTTTATAAATTCTGATGACAGACAGAACACAGTAAGGCTTCATCTCTTAAAGTCCTGTACTGATTTGTTTGGAGGCTTCATGTCATTGATCAGCATGTCAATGTCGCTTGCAATCTGCTTCCCAGTTCATGACTGAGAGTGAACCCCTCAGGTTTAAAACCTTAAATGATTTAAGGTCTGTGATACATAACCTTACGAACAAATTGGGAAAATCTGTAGCTTTACACATTAAACTGTAACAGAAATGATTTAAAGCCTTATAAAAAGGTATTTTACTTACCTGTGCTAATATTATTCTAACACATTTGACACTGACTATGTAAAGCAGATATTTTAAAGGTACAGGCAGCAAGCTGCTTGGAAACAAATTAAGACAGTTCCACTTAGGTCAAATTGGGCCAGTTTACCAGTGTCTAATACACTCCCTGGCATTAAAAAATGGCACCATGAATCCTTACAGACCAATTTATTACAGTAAGCCTCCCACAGTAACACTGCTATGCAGTTGCACATGGCTCAGTGAGTGATCCAGCACACCCCCAGAGAAGAAAAAACCCCAAAGATCTTCAAAAATAGTATGGTTTAAAAAAAAAAAAAAAATACTGTAGAGACATAACTAAGGTATAATGGCACAATTTCTGTTCATTCTTAAAACATGCTTATGTAGCTCATTCCTTGAAATGAATTAGAGACACAAAAGGGAGAAAGTAATCACGTCCCACTGATGAGCAGGGGCCAGAAGGAATTCTGCAGGTTACAGATGGAAATCTAATACACAGCAATGGAAAACAGAGGCTTGAGCATGGACTTACTCTGAACAACAGGACTTTTCCCCAAATGCTGAGACCAAAAGGCTTCATTGCATGCCTCTTAGCAGCACATCCCATTCCTGTTCAACTCAATGTTAAACCCCTGCTAATCTCAAGGGGACAAGGCTCAGGCCCTCTGTAAATGGCATACCCTTTCTGATGGAATGAGGTGTCATGTTTAAATAATTATTCCCTATCAGCTGCTTTTGGAAGGCCTCTTAAATTGCCATGGCATAGCTGCTCTCACCCTAGGCACATCAGAGATGCAGGGACAGAGATAGCAGGCAGGGAAAGCGGCTCAATGACAGGACAAAGCCAGCCCAGGAGCCGTGCAGGACAACCTTCCCAGGCCTCCATGTGAGCACTGCATTCATCATAAATGCAGGATGGGACTGGCGGGGCCTGAAGGGTCCAGTTAGTGTCACTGGGAGTTACATGCATAAATGAAGAGAGATAAACAGTCCCTAAAGCAGGATGCTGGAATAAATCTCAGTATTTTTCCACTGTTCCCGAAAAACATGAGAGCTGACACCACTTTTCTCAGGCTGGGGCATGGTTTCCACCCGTGCCACCACAGCCTCCCCAGCCATGTACCAGTCCTCATTTACAGACCTTCCTCCCTGTGTGTGTGTGCCCTGCCCACGCACTCAGAGATCTCCAATACATAAAGCTGTCTGCCTATAAATACAAGATATTTAAAAACTCAAAGCTAACCATGACAGGATTTGTCCACATCTCCTAGCAAACCTGTGGTGTTTGATCCTTTACATGACCAAGAGCACGCAACAAACTATTGCTCTCATTTTTCCCTCCTGATATAAGTAAGCAAGAGACAGCAAAGAGAATGGACAGGAAGGCACATCTTTTTAACTCCTGGGGAGCCAAGGGGTTTGTAAAAATATTTTATCAGAGGCACAACTCTCTTCAGCTCCTTAGGGTTTTTTCTACTTTTTTGTGCTTCAGACATCCCAGTCTGCATTTATTTTGTGCTGCTTCTACCTTGCAGTGTTTTTGGGCACTAACACCACCATTAACTTGTCCCTGTTAGGACTAGTCGTTGGTTGCAAAATGAATCACTCCAGCATGGTGCTGCTCCTGCCCTTCATGCTCAGGCCTCATCCAAAGCCCTAAAAGTCAGGGGACAGCATTGAACCTGGTGGTGGCTGGATCAGGCCCTGCTGCAGGCCAGTCCAGCACCATTGCTAGTGACACCTGTACCACTGCTGGTGACCATGGTATAGCTGTGCCTCTCCAGTTGCCACTGTGGCTTGGGAAAGGGGTGGGATGCAGCCCCAGGGGCCACCTCGTGCCCTGGGAACATGCAGGCACACTTCCCCTGGAGTCATCAGGAGCTCCACATGGCTGCAGTTGTGCTGTCCTCCAGTAATGACACACTGGGGGAGAACTTTGCCCACTGCAAAAGCGGGGTCTCCAGAGACAGAGGAGGAGAAGGAGGGAGCAGAAGCATCCCAGAGCATCAACCCTGCAGTAGTTCCTGCACATGCTCCAGTAGCTCTACAGTAGCTCTACAGTAGCTGCTGGACATGCCAGACCCCAAGGACAGTGTCTGCCACCTGGGATGGCCCAGGACCTGGCACACAGTGCCCCTGGAAAACACTCCAGGCCAGCTGGCACCCGTGGACTACCCCAGATGGCTGCAGAGTAGCACCCACACCCCAAATCCCTGCTCCTTGACCCCAGGGAGCTGTGCTGAGGCTGTGCTGCCCACAAACACCCCAAGACCTGCCTTTTATCTACCTGGGCTTCTTCTCTTGGAGAGAGTTGTTTAAAATGTAAAAAGTCAGGTCAGACAGCTGCCCACTGAGTTCCAATGCATGTCTTTAAAAAGGGCCAACTTACTTTCCACCTCTAAGAAAAATAACTTTGCTCAGAGGAAAATTGGATACCTGTGCTCAGTTCCTGTGAGTGTTCTGGATGCACAGGATGAACAGACATTTGTGGCAATCTGATTGAGTGAGTTGTAAGAAAACATTATGAATTTAAAGTAGTACAAAAAAAGGTTTCCATCACCTCCGTGCCTATACCATGACACATGCATCTTAATATATTACATAATAAAAAAGCCATGTTGTTCTCAACCAATCAAATTACGCTACTGTCTCTTTAATAAACAAATCCATGTGCACATTAACAGTGTTGAAAATTCAATTTAAACTCTTTGTCTGTTGCTGCTTACTCTAAAGATGGTCTTTCTTAAACAACAGAGCACCAAGGAGTCGTTAGGGCTCTCTCTTCATTACTTCAAAAAACCAATCATTAGACACCAGAGTATATACGTAATTAGAAAATCACTTCCTTTGCAATCCAAGCTAAGTAGTTTACATACTGTAATTACAGGGACAAAATCAATTTTTAATCATTTCACTGATTGGGCTCATCAGCTCTGTGGGAACATTGTAACCTGCTTGTTGTGCAAAAGCAACATCTGGGCTAAAACAATTACCCTTTGTTTGCTACAATATTCCTTAAATCTTTTTGCTTGCATAAAAAAAATGAAAACACGAAGACAAGATATTTCGATGTCTTTTTGTCCTTGATCAACATATATCCTAAAGTACTACTTGCAATGAGAGTTTAATGTTCCTCAGAATTTACAGTTAAACAGTACACTTCCAAGGAATGTATTTTTTCAGGGAGATAAAAGTATCTGATTGTTTTAAAGAACCATTCAGCTGGCTAATTGTTCCATAGCTAACACATGGTATTCAAACAACCCACACATTACAAAAGCTCATCTGGATAATAATGGGCAACTATTATTGCAATGGTTTACACTTTTCTAATACAAATGAATGGATTTTATCAAAATTTGAAAAAAATCTAAGAAGCTGGGTATGTGTGAAAAATAGATGGTATGAATTGGCAAGGCAAGGCTAAGCATTTTGTTCTCTTAATAGGAAATGACCTCATTTACACTGGAGTAATAATTAGTACTGCTTCACTGACAGTTAAGAAAAAAAAGTTTCACAGTATAATAAGGCAGCATCTCCTTTGTTAAGATCTACATTGATTATTAACCCTTGCCAAGAAAACCCAAATTTAACTCTGCACTATGTGTGCATGTGTTTTGGGTTTTTTTCAGGCAAAAAGTAAGAGGAGGGAGGGGAAAAAGAAAAAAAAGAGAGAGTATGAGCTAGAACTAAGGCAGGATCCTGACCTGCACCCACCAAAGCCAGCAGCTGCTGCATGGCTGGTATCAGAGCACACAGGATGGGATGTCAGGGCTTGTTAAGTGAGGATATTGATGTCTGAAATATTTAATAATAACTGTTAGAGAATACATTTGGTTTTGCCTGGAGTGGGAAGCAAGTGTGCATCAGACTTGTTCTGTGCTTCAGATCCAGCCGTTCTGAGCACCAGATCCTGATACCTGCTGTGGTCCCACAGGGATCCCCCAACAGAGGAACAAACAATCACCTCCACTGTCACCACTTCTCCTCCTTGCCAGAGTTCCTAGTCCTGGGGATGTGCAGGAGGCAGGGTCAGTCTGTGCTGGAGATGCAGAGGCTGCCCTGTGTCCCCCCACACACAGCCTGTCCTGCCCTAGACCTTGGAGCACTCAGGGCCATGAGCTCTTCCCCTGGCCAGGTCTGGGGGAAGCTGCTGTGCCAGAAAATGGAGTGGGTGGGAGTCCTGCAGCTACCCAGAGATCAGGAGTATTACAGGCAATGGCAGCCCCAAGCTCCTCACACGTCCCTGTCAAAGGAACCCTGTTTCTGAATAATTTACGCAACATTTAGGTGAAAATATTTTGTATTTTATTCAGTAGATGCATTTTTTTTATAATGAGGCCCTCATTAAAACCAATATGTGTGTCATATTGTCAGGCAAATATATGTTAAAATGTCACTTTGAATATGAAACAATACATTTTTAGGGGCTTGACTCATTAAAGAAAAATATAAGCTAAAGAAAATTTCTCTGGGTAAGACTTTAAGAGCTGGGCGGGAAATATTTTCCCATCCTGCAAAAAGTTTGAGATTCTTTTTTTTTTCCCCACCCTCTCCATTTCAGAGAAAGCACAATCTTACAAAGGTTCCCATGAAAATCAAAGTTGCATCAACAGCAGGATACCCCCTGTCACTCTCCCTCCACACCCACCGGGCAGCCGGGAGCACAGCAAAGACAAGGCTCTGGACTGGCAGGTCTCACACCGGGCACCCACTCACAGCCTGCAGCCTCAGCCACTGTCCTTGGAGCTGTTCCTCTGCAGGAACATCATTCAGTAGCCACTGGCCAGGAAAAAATGCCTCTATGCCAAGCCACAGAAAGGCAGATAAGGGCTTCAGCCATGCCCTGAACAGCCCCTCGGAGAGCACAGGTCCTTCCCCCTTACCACATTTCAGGAAATTCAATCCAAATCCCTTCCTGAATAAAAGCAGTCAAACTGACACGTTCCAATTCAAGCACTCTGTCAGAGAGCTGCCAGTCAAGACCAACCATAATCCAAATTTACTTGTGTTTAAGCAGACAAATCCAAATTTACTTGTGTTTAAGCAGACAAAACTCCTCTGAAGTGATCTGCATCTACATACTTAGCTTGCAGACGCAAAGATGACAGAGGAACCAGTAAAAAGCTACAGATAAAACACAACTAAAAAAAGCAGAAGTATGCCCCTAACAGATCCACAATAATCATTGACATATCAACACTGACGAAGGCCACAATTATTTTCTTCTGCTGTCCAGATGTTGCAAAGGAATACAACAGCTGTGTTCGGGCAGCAGTGCCAGAGAAGGGCAGTGCAGGCCCATCTCACCTGCCCTTCAGCCCTCTCCTTAATCCTTCCCTAACACGCAGGACAAGCCCTTTTGGTCAAGCCTAAGAGGAGCTACTGAGGGCAGTCCCTCCATCAAAACCAGCCCCCCCAAAAGCCTTCAAGACAGATTACTCCATTCCTAATAAAAGGATTATTTCAAGAGGACTGGCATCTGAAAGCTGCTTCCAAACAGGTAGAGCAGAACATTTTTCCAATGTGTACACAAAGACCCAGGGCAGGACAAACCTGCAGGAGCAACCCAGCCTCAAAACATTCAGTAGGCCAGCTCTTCAGCCACTTAATAGAAAACAGTTATGTGAGAAGCCTCAAAATGAACAACCTTAGATTCTTCCAGAGTCTTCCTAAGATCTGCAGGACTATTTCACTTCACCTGACCTCTGCACTTCTATGGCTTTTATGTGAAATTAATAACAAAAGTTAAAGGGTTTACAGGCCTAAGCCCACTACTTTTTAACTGCTGAAAAGATTTAAAATTTTTTTTTCACTTGTGCTCATTTAGGGATAGGTGTTACCAGCAGGATTTTGGTATGGAACAGTAAGGGGAAAATCAACATCTCCAATCCTGGGGCATCTCAGAAGCACCTCTTTTGGGAACAGGTATGTGCCAAATGACAAAGACAGTTTTATTGTGTATTTATTTCCCTAGGAGTGCCCCAAATTATAATCATAATCAAAATTTGTAGCAATTAAAAAAAAAACCCAAAACAAACAAACAAAAACCCCATACAATAATATGGTCAGATGTTAAGGGAGTGCTGGAGTGTAGAAGAGTTGTTAAGGTGTTGGAGCCTGTCACCAGAAACAACAACTATCCACTCACACACAACTTAATTCTAGTTCTAGAAAACAATCATCAATTTACAGTTTTAAAGAGAAGAAAATATAAAATACTTATGAAATGATATCTTAGGAAAATGCATTTTTCATTCCTAACTATCTTGTTAGTGCATCAAATTACCAAACAACATCTGAAGCAGTTTTCACCACATCATATAAGAGGACATTTCATAAGTGTTACTGCTCTCATCACAGTCTGTCTAGTAGAGAAAGAAAGAGGGAGTTTGTTTATAGATTCTTTCTTGTTTGTTTTACATTTTCTATGTAGAAAAAAAATCCAATCACCCACAAAAAGATGTAGGTCAAATGTTCTCATCTCAAATCTTCCTTGATAAGTAGCGATTTAAGAAGTCTATATAAAAATGTGTTATTCCCTTTCAGCTCATAGGAAAAATGTTTCAGAAATAGCACATAAAAAAATATTCAATGTCACTAAAACTGGAATAGAAAATGTTTTATAGATTAACAAACATTGTAATGAATTTGCACAACCTTAACTGACTGTATACATAGCATAATGAAATGGTCTACATCCTTTCAAAGAAAAATTAGGTATTCCAGCACATAGCTTTAGAAAAGCATTGTTCAGAAAAACCTGCATTTTTTCCCAGCTACCATGTAATTTGTGAGATGCATTTTTAAATGATCTGCAACTGCAGCAGGCTTCATCAGTCAGATGATACAGATAGATAATTCACCAAACTGTCACATGATCTTCCATCAGTCTAAAAGATGTGAATATATTGCCACAAGCTTTGGGAATAATGGGTGCACCTGTTTACAGTGTCACCTCTGTTTGCTAATTGTCTCCTTGAGCTACATTTTACTTCTAATGCATTTATTTTTGACAGGCAGTGTCTATTTAGAAATCACATTACTTCAAGTGCAATTGTTCTTTTGTCTATCAAGTAAATGAAGTGTTGTTATACAGATTTCAGGTTCTGATTAGTGAAGTATCAGCACACCACAAAGGTCAATCAGTTATTTACCTGAAGTAATAGAAGTATGACAGGCCTCCTAGATATCCTCTAGATCATGGTATAGCTCATGTTAGTATTAATATTTTATATTTCAAACATCTATACATACACCTTAGTTTGCATGTATATATTACATAAATGTATTAAATGTTCTAAAACATACAGTATTGCACATTCCCTGAAGAACATAAGGACAGAAGCACTCAAGTGGAAAATATCAATGTCAATGCAAACACAACTCTTCTTCCCCAGTATTTCAAGTTAAGCCAAGATAATGGTGATAACCAAGGTGTCAGTCTCACAAATATTTTGCAATTGTTTATGCACATAAGCTGTCACACCAAGAAAACTAATGCTTTAAAAATACATTTTCTTCACTGTGCTTCCTGCTTTTTATATAACAGTGAAGCAAAATTTAGTTAAGGTTACTTGCATTAGCTTCAGCTAATAAGATGCCATAAGAAATTAAGACGAGCCACTTGAGGTCTAAGAAAGACCACAGGGGATTTTTATTCACACCCATATCCTCATGTCTACAATGTTATCAACATTCAGTTAAATAACATGTCTCAATAAGTACAAAACCATGCCTTTATGTATATATAGTCACATATTCAAGTAGAACTATAGTATCAAACAGGAAATTTTGAAAACCTAAATCAGCACATTGATCACAGCCACTTCACTGCATATATATTGATCCTATACACACACACACAAAAAGACATTTTAACTGTTTATTACCAAGGTGGAAAACAGCACTACTGTAGTGAAAGCAGTGGCTTGTCAAAGCCTCATTATTTCTCTTGTCCCTCTGTCCAAGTTCCACAACCCACACTCAGCTCCGTCATGCAAAGATGAAGTAGAAGAGCAAAATAATTGTCCAAAACAAAGGCAAGGTCCAAAGCTGACAACTGCCCATCCTCACAAAGGTCTGGGCACAGCAATCCAAGGAGATTACCAGGGATTCCCAGCCACCATTGCTGTTTCACCAGTTTGCCAAAAGAAAAGCAGACAAAAAGCCACGCATGCCTTAAGTCACATTCTAAATTGGCTCCCAGGAGCATTTCTACCTTGTTCACTAAAGCACAGGGTATGTTTTCTCAGTGTTTAGCATATGCTACATAACCTGAGCAGGACTTGTATTGTTCCAGTAGCTGTTTTTCTAAAGTATGTTCCCATCAGGACCATAATTACATGCAAAATGCTAGAGTTAGAGTCGTTCATAAAGTCTCTTTAAATTTTCTCTAACATTTTCTAGCAAGATTAAGGCACATCTTGAAACAGAATACAGAAGAAATCACAAATCTTGAGCACAGATGCAAACCAACGATAAAAGTTCAAATTTCTCCAGGTAACTTTATGTATTCCACAACACAAAATGCCATAGGGAAATGTCCCCTGATGTATTTTGAAGAGCAGGGCATTTTTCAGGTATTTCTGCAAGTGTAAGCACAAGTTAGATAGAGTCAATCATTCATTAGTATCTTATAGACATGTATTTATGACTAAAGCTCCTGGAAACTTGAGTCTGAAGTTCTCAAACCACACTTCTCTTGCAGCTTCTAAGGTTAAAAATCACAAGTGCCATACACTTAGCAGCAGCAGGATCGAGCCTGATGCCTGTAAAAGAGACAATGGACACGGAATTGCCATTTCCTTGCTAGCCCAACGTCTCTCTTTGGGAAGATGCATCTCCTACCATAGCCCAATGTTGCAGAAGAGAGATCATTTATGTGAAAAGTGTACAAATTTATTGAATAATTTTACACCTGCCCCAAGAATTGTTTTCTTTTGCACAAGAGCAAGCAATCTTTAGGATATCATTTTGCATACAGAGAAGAGGCTACTCCAGCAATAATGCTGGTTGCCTGAGACTGAATCCTGCCAAGCACTTCTTTTACACATAAACAGTCTTCTTGAAATCAATGAGATTTCTTGAATGAGCTATTCACACAAGTAAAAGGATCAGGTCCTTAAACAGCAGAAAGTACAGACGACCATGTTAACATAAAGCATCAAACAGGAGGCGGTCTCGGCAGTGGACCAAAGTATAGTCACCTACCACACATGGTTAATGAGAAGTGACAGGTCAAATTCAGATGAAATGTAAAGAGGGGCACTTTCCTGCCTGGAACAAAACCTGTTACAGAGCTTTGCTTCATGTCTAGTATCAGGTAGTAGCAATGCAATTAAATCATCATCCAATGAATTGCCAAAGCTTACCAGCATGATGATCACCAAAATAACACAACAAACACTCTAGAGACACAGAAAAAACACAACTGTCTACCTTCCAATACCCACAACTAGACCACAGGAGACTGTTCAGCCCTGGAGACCAGAGGAGAGATGCAGCACAATGGAAAGGGATCCAGGATGTGAAATCATCCTGGGATTTTATGTACGCATACCAGGGAGCTTTCCAAAAACACCAACACACTGCTTTCCTGATTACCCTGGGTTCCTCTCACTTCTAACACAATTCACCTGCATACCTCCCAGACAGCAGCAACACTGGCATGAGGCATCCCACCCGTCAGACCCCTTCTCCTCCCTTCTTCCCCCTGCAAACACCTCACAGCACTGAAGACCCAGCCAGCCTTTGACCCTGTTTTACTTCAACTTCCGAACCTCTACGTAATTGACAATGGAAACATTTAATTCTGTTTCAGTCACTGCATTTCTCTTCTATTTAATATATATTTTAATACTGGAAGGAAGAGGGGGGTGAGGACACAGATCTTTCCAAGCAGAACTAATCCTCCTTTGAGGACAGGCGAGCCCCACACAGCTCTCGAATCCAAACGGCAAGAGGCTCTGGTTAGCTGGGGAGGCTGCACATCTCAGCAGGTTGTAAAACAAGGATAAACAACAAATTATAACTTAGTGGCAACTTCCGTTCTCCCCCTGCAGCCCGGGATGTGCGAGACTGGCCACTGAGCGCGTGGGTAAGTGCGGGGAGCACATATGCGCCAGCAGAGTTTATAGTGAAGGAGGGGAGCACGTGGGTGGTAGCAATTTAAAAAGCAGCTGTGTGTATGTTTTTCCCAGTTAGACTGTGAAATCACAAATGGTGGAATCAGCACTGTAAGCTTAAAACCACGTTAACCCACTTGGCTGCATTTTATTGTTAACTTTGCATCTACGTTTTTTCCTTATCTTTATAAAGAACACAGAAGGACTCCTCATCCCAACCACCTCCTTTTATTAATAAGGGGATAAAATGTCACTAAATATTTCTAATGTAGCACTAAAGGGGTGAAGAATTAGAAAGTATTATAAAACAGGACATTTGTGGCCAGAGCCTTTGGAACATTCATACTGTTACATATACTTTCTCTAAGTAATCAGGAATGTATTGGTATTTTTAAATTATGTATCTCTAATAACACAAAAGTACTTAAGAACAGAAATAGACAGTAATGGAAAATGCAGTCAACTGTTGACAACATATAGAATTTCAGAAAATAATTTACAGAGAACAGCACAGCAGATGAGTCAAAATTTTCTCAAAAATATTTCTTGCCTCCGATAGTCCAATGTAATTCATTTTCTATCTCTGTTCATTAATCATTGTTAAAATTAGTGATCCATTTCTTCCACTCTGCCATCTGCACTCAGCTTCGTAACAAACATGACACCTTCCTGCATAATAAAACCTGACAACTACGAGGATGCATTTCCAAATAGCTTTCTGCATATTTGCACCTCTATAACTGATTCCGTTGTCAGACAAAAGTGGATTATTTAACCAGAGTTCTTTCTTTATCAATTCAGTACACAGACGTGTGCTTGTGAGGGAGTGCATGCATGTGTGTGTATAAAATGATCCAGTAAAAATCACTTAATTTGAATTAAAAACAAGATATACCAGTTATCTTTGAATTCTCACAGTAGGTAAAATTGATCTTATACATGTATGTTAGTTTTTAATCTTCTGCTATGAAGCTTAAGGATGTAACATTTGGATTGGCTTCATCTTGTAAAGTTTGCATACACTAGAATTATCCTGACACTCCAATTTCCTCCAAAAGAAAAAAAAAAAAAAAAATCATATCCAGCTCAGTTTTGTTTCCCAGCCTTTGATCACTGACAATTTCAAATAAATATTTTTAAGATAAGATGAAATATCCAAGCAATGAGAAGATATAAAAAAGTGCAGAGATAAATAATTAAAATTCAGGATGTCATTTCCATCCTGTTCAGGCTAGCCTCTAATCTCCTGGTGACAGACAGGGGACCAGAGAACAGGGTTCAGTTCTTGGTCTCTTTCCATTCCATCAGCAGACTTGGAAAGCCATGGCAGCAGGACATCTGAGTGGTCCCTTAGTAAACGCTAATTACACTTAGATCCCACTGATTAACAGAAGCTGCAGTTCTCAGCACACTGAAAATCAGGCTAATGGTGGGAGCATTAGGCCATCCACATGCAAGTCAACGTGAACCTGTCCACCGGCTGTGAGGAATCTGGTGCCCTGTTCACAGCTCGCTTTCATGAGCAGAACTGGTCAGCCATGAAAGCCTCCGTCCACTCCTGCTTCAAACCTGCTGGGCAGCAGGGAGGGGGCACTGAGGAACACAAAAACGCACACCAGAGTCATCTGGAGGCTAAAGCAGTTACCAAAATCTTTAAAATACTTTCAGTCAGACCTAGAAAGTATACTGACCTTTAACTGGAATTGAAAAAGAACCATCTTTTCCAACAGAAGATGTGATTAGTAACCTCAAACAACTGTGCCTACAACAAGGTCTGCAGGTGCCCCGTAACTGCAGACAGAGTGACAAATAAAATACAACGTTCAAGATGGGAACTGTTCCTTTTCCATCAGTTTCCTCAATGGTAAGTTTTGAGTTATGGACACCACAATCACCCACAGCCACATACTTGTTTACCTGCAAGCCAGGTAAACCCACGGCCACCGAGCATCCCCCAGGCACGGCGCAGCTGCTGCACACACACCTGGCGAATGCACCTCCGAGGACACACCCAGGGCTTGGGAAGGGCACCAAGGGCTGACAGCACCAACTGGTAGATTGTGCTGTGTTCAAGAGACCATGCTCATTTTCCAGGTTTACCAGCTGACCTACTCACTAAACTTGGACAAGCTGTCCCCCTTCCCGATGTCCCCATTTCCCCCTTATTAAATGGGGATGCTGACACTTGCCTCCTCTGCAACCCAGTGAAGAGAAAAGCTAAATGGCTTTCAATAGCATCACCCACTTCAACTCCTATAAGCAAACTGTATCAGTATAAATTAGTTAACACATCTTCTCTCAGTGCCCCAATTTTCAACTGTGCACTACCACTAGTATTATTCCTCTCTCTGATAAATTTGTGATAGAAGCTGTCAGTGGAGAAAAGATCTTCCACTGCTAACATAATAAAAAACATAAATGACATAGACTTTTTACATTACACATTTACATTTATATGTAATAAGAACATATATTGCAATGCTGCTTTTTGTAAAATATAAGGCAGAGCTTAAGTACAAGTCCAAAGGGTCAAATCCAAATTGAAGCAACATCTTCAACATACACTGTGAGAAGCAGCAGAACATCTGAAGAACAAAGGACCCAGTTCTCCCTTCAGATGTATGCCTCTGCTTACACATGCACAACAGGCCCAAAGGATACCCAAAGTTTCTGCAAAGATTATTTCAGAAAGCCAGATAATTATTATCTTGAAGGGAGATTAAAAAAAAAAAACAAGTAAATTGATCTATTTTTTCATACAAAACTGTCTAATACAACAGCAAATGTATGTCAATTTTTGGAAGAAAATCTGCATCTGACATGAAAGTGTCTGTTCAAAATTAAAACCAGATGTGATATAAAACAGTTGAAATCTAAATTTTGGGAAAAAAATCAAGATGCAGAAAAGATGTAGCAACTGACTTCTGCTGGATACTTCAAGGGTAAGAGAGCCCTCTTTTTAAAGCATTCAGATTGGAACCTTTTTAGGTACACAGAAACACTTTAACTGGTTGGCATTACTTTTCTAAAATACATTTTATTTTGTGATCTAGGGTTTGTTGGTGGTTTTTGTTTTGTTTACTTATTTTTTTTAGTTTTCTCTCCACCTGGAAATTGGCTGTCTAGCCTATTTATGAATTTTCTGTATGTTCTTGTATAGCACTCAGTAGGCATTGGAGAACAACTACAAACTATTCCTTTTATTCTTCCCTTAAAAGAAAAAAAAAATCAAACCAGCATTGTCTCTATAGCTGCCTCTTTTGCCTTTTAGTTTCCTTTTTTCTTCACATGTCTGCATACTGACACATTCAATTTCAGGTTATCAGCACATCTGAATTACAGAATACTGATGGGGATAGAGGGCAGGCCTCTCTGGACTGATTAGCATCATTTAAGAAAGCATTCACTTGCTTGCTTCATTGGCTGCAGGGATTCCATGATGGGTGGCCTTTTAGCATTAGAAGTCAATATGGAGCAATCTCATTTGAATTAAATATGGACAAAAGAAAAGATTTGATTGTGGTTATTCATAGCTAACCTTTTAATTTCATAAAGCTCTGAAATTTGGGATTTTGTAAGCCCTAAAACTTAAATATACTTAGTTTTTCATTTCTTTTCAACTCACTTCTCTTCTCCTCCTCCAGTTTTCATGTACTTTTTAATTTGTGCAAAACTTAAACCAGAAGGTTATTTCAAAAGAAATGTCTGGATGAATATTCAGGAAAACCTTTTAACCTAGTTAAACCTACACTGACTATAAAAGGAGGAATGCCTGATTCTAATCCATAAATGTATGTAAATCCACACTGAAAAACATATTTGTCTCTATCAGACTCATACTTGTTTCTGAATGGACGATAAATGCAGCCAAGTATTTCATTAACACAAATAATTATGTATGGCCAGTCATTACGACCTTTGTTAACAAGAGCCTAAGTCCATGGAAAGGTTGCAGTGATTTAAAGTACAGCAACAAAATCTGATCACAGGGAAACAAGTTTCTAGTCTTTCATTAAAGTAGAACTATTCTGTGCACCAACATATAAAATAGAAATAGCAAGTTCCACCCAACCAATAAAATCACAGAAATCTGTAACATCGAGCTACAGAAATAGTTGGGAGAAAATAAGTAAAGCTTGAGTTTTCCAAGAGATCAAAAGAAGTTAAGTGCAAAATTTGACTTCCAAATAGATGAAAGCACAAAAAGTGTAGCCAACCTCTCTGAATATCTGATCCCTCTGCACTTGAAGACAGTGGGAGTTTTGCCATTAACTTCAATGGAAGCAAAATCAGACATTGAGAAATGAAGTGGAAGTGGCTTTTGCTGAGCTGGGCTGAGTGCCATGATACAGGATAAGCTCAGCCTATGAGGAACAGAGGATAAATATCACACTACTCATAGCACATGACTGGTCCCTTTGCTGCCTATCCCAACAGACTGGGCTTAAAGTTGAAATATATGGTTAACTCCAGTCCAGACAATTTCATAGATATCCTGATGAAGGAGAATAAGTATGAGAAGTCCCTCAGTGGGTGTCTCATAGAAGAAGATTCCAGCAAATCATTCCTGTGTTGCAGACATCACTGAATTAGAAATTAAGTCCTGCTTAACGCATTTCCATGGATCATGTTAAAGATTAAATCAATCCCTTAAAAAGAAGCACCAAAACACTACCTGCATTTAGAACTTCTAATTGTTTTATGGAAGTTAATCTTGGAACCAATCCAAAGTATTCACAGAATTACTCCTGAATTCCTAAATATTTTAGTTCATTCCCGCTGTTCTGATATAGAGCACCTAGAGGAAAGAGAGTGGAGGTAGGGAATATGTTTCCTGAGGAAACATATGCAGTCAACTTTTTCAAATTGCATGATGTCACAGTAGCACTGAATAGTTTTAAAACTGAGCTTTTCCAAGCTTCCCACCAGACCCCAGTTCACCAAAAAATTACGATTTTTGTTTTTTCCAAACCAACATCCCAGACCGCTGCACTCTCATGCAGCATTATATCAACAGTATCCTTAGCATGCATTCTGTCCATTTTCAAATGGAATAAGTCTAAATAAAGAAACAAAAGCGCTTGGGAGCACTTTCACTGCAGCATAAGCATTCTGAAAAGGCCCTTCACAAATGTTTCCAATATGCTTTATACTGCAACCCAATGTGCAACTTCTAAACTACACCAGCACAAGTAAGAAATTAGAAATGTTGAGGGCTATTGAACACTGAATTTTCACAGTGCATCTGCACAAAGTTATTTAGCACAGATGTTTCTGTAATTGTGATCCACTGGAAAAACTTAAAGTGTTCAATGGCCCTCACACTTCCACCTGCAGAGCAGTACTGGTCTAGTACAACTATGCTGAGCTGAAATGTATAAAAAGCAGCAGCAGAGGCTGGATCTGACTTTGTAAGGATTTTCACAAATAGTGTTATTCTGCTTTGTTTGTGAAGGGGTGCCACAATTTTGGGTTTTTTCTTTTCGTTTACAAAAAGACCCACATATTAAAAAGGGGTGAAATAGATTTTACATGCCTGGCTTTGAACCTGGGAATCTCCCACAGTGCAACTAATTGCATTGCCAACAAGACACAGGAGTACACCCACAAGCAGCATAAAATGTAACTGTGAGGGGTGTGATGGTAAGTCTTTATAAATAATACATTCATCCCAAGGTGCACTTGTGTCTATGTTGTTAATGTAGGTATTTTTTCATTAGTAGCTGTAAAGATATCTGGGCAGGTGAACATCAATATGCCTCTAAAGACAATAAAAATTGGGAAGCAAGAGAACAGGACTTGTTTGTTAAGCAGAATGGTTAGAGATACCCAGTTTGTACAACAGCAAAAGGAAGTGAAGCTCATTACAGCGACCTTATCTCTCCTATGCATTCACCTGGCCTCAGAAATTTCCAGGAGAGCATCACTCTATTCTAACTGCCCACCAAAGACTGCGGTCTGAGAGACTGCAGAGACAGGCAGTGTCTCCCTGCCCACAGGAATGGCTGAGCAGAGCAAGCAGCACAAACCTGGTTAAGGAGCACTGAATAATGACCAGTAACTTCAACTAACCTCTCTTGCATATCCCCAAAAAAGGATTATAGAGATTCTTTAAGCTGAGAAAACAAGAGGGAATTGATTAGAGAAAAGATTATAGGCAAGATAAGGATAAGACAATTTTCATATAAAAAACATCTAATAAGGCTATCAGCATACATTGGGCCATAGATGTGCATAAAAATTTAGTGATAGGTTACTGGTTTTCAAAACACAAATCCATAATGTGTACTCATATCTTGAGCCATAAAAAGTGAGGAAAATGGCTGAGTTCGCAATTGAAAATTGGCTGCAGCAACCACTAAATACATTTTTCAGAGCATATGAACAATAATATGACAACTGCTCCCAACCAGATAACCACTTTGTGCTGCTGTCCCACCAGATCTAACAAATGTATCCATGCCAGTGCCTCAGCAGGAGAGCAGCCAAGACCACTTAATTGCTCCAAGAACCTGTATTTTTACCATTCTTGTTGCCAAGTTGTTCCTTATCTCATTTGCTATAACATTCTTCTACCATCTCTAATTTTCTTTGGAGTCCCACACAACAATGTTTTACCCTTCTCTCCTTCCCTGCTTTCTGACTGGGCCATTTCTTTTTTGCCCATGTGCCTT
>NC_091025.1:14962500-15017500 GCF_041296385.1 Aphelocoma coerulescens | reverse complement strand
TACGAAGGGGTCTGCACCATCTGGAGACTCCTACAGCCTCTGGCCCACTTCAGGAGCCTTAAAGGGATCCCATAAAGGAGCATATTTGAAAGTGAATTTGAGGGGGGCTGTTTGACTCATGCCAGACTATACATTTATGTAAAAAAAGAAAAAAAACAAAACCATTTGCAAGTACTGCTACCATAAATCTGCCCTGAAAAACTATGTATTCCAATAAATTCTGTTACAACACATACTGACCCTGTTCTGAACAAACCACACAATTTTAAAATTATGCCAGCCTCTGCAAAACTATGTGGGATCTCTTACACCACGAATTAATATCCACAAGAGACTTAGCTGAGCTCATCAAACTCATTTCACATAAGACAACAAATTAAATCACCCCAGGGATGAAGTACATGAAAAGCTAGAGTGCTATCAAGCAAGCTCGGTCCCTACAAGGTAGATTTCTTTAAGCAAAATATTAACTATAATTTCAGAATACACTGCTGCTATTGTTTATACGTACCACATAATGAAATGCTACTCCTGTTTTCACCAGATGGTAGCACATATAATTTTCAGGCCTTCAGTTCATATCATAATACAAACAATTGGTATGGCAAATATTACCGGTCTATAAACACTTCCACTGTTCCACAGTGCGTACACGAAAAAAAAATACAATTTTTCCATTTCACCGTTGTAATAGAAACAATTATAATTTCTGATACTCCAACATATATGCATATTTGGTCACTTCTTGCCACCCAAAATAAACAAAATGATCAAATCTCAGACTGTTTGGCTGCTTCAGCATTTTAAATGAAAATCAAATAGTAACAAAACTATGCAAATATCAAAATGCTTAAATGGTACAATACAAGATGTATCCTTAATACATTTTAACAATAACACATGCTGTGTTCCTACACTGGAATAACATCATCCATATGAATCCCAGGAATTTAGTATATCTGACAGTTTCCCTCAACCACCCATAACATTCTTTCCTGTCTCATTGTAGCTGGCGAAAGAGAATTCTATAATTGAGTGGTACAGAACATGTGCCCTCCCTGCTAGAAGATGACAGATGGATTATAAAAACTTCAAAGCAGAGCATTTGGAGCACCAGGGGAGAGATAGTGGGTATTTGAACTCTCAGTCTTTACCCAGGAGACAATGGCACTCTGACATGGTGCATATATCAAGGAATGGTGTAACTAGATAGACATAATCTTTCTTTTCAGTAAGTATTTAACATTCTGTTACGAACAAGTTTCAGCCTAGCTAAAGTGCAACTCATCTTAATACTAATCATCGTAGCCTGAAAGGCTACATGCCCCCTTTTTTCAATTTTGGCTCAACTGCTCCTTCATAAAACTGTTTTTTAAAGGACAGAAGCAGCGTTACATAGGTGCTCGGGTAGCAGAAATGCTATTTTTAATCTTAAAATTAATGTTTTGCTGGGATTTAGTATTTGCATATGTGTAGGTGAATCTCTTTTGCTTGCTGGAATGCTTATTTGCATTGTCTGCATTTAAAGCTTGCTCTCCATCAGAGTTTACACACCACATGTTGCTGATCATTCGCTAGTTACTAAAGTTCCCTTAAATTATTAACATCCCTAAAAAAATCCTTATAATTCCAGGGGCATAAATCCTTTCAAGGAATTGATCCTTTCACTCCTGCTGCTATACCACAATGATGGCTGAACGTCTGATGCCATCTTTATTAAGATAAATTATAAACTAAAAAAAAAAAAAAACCTCATCTGTCTGCATCTTTTAAACACCTGCTAGAAACACAGAAAAGAGAGGATCCCATTCACACCAGAGGTGCATTAAAAATTTCTTAAAGTTAACAATAATTGCACCAGCATACAGATTTTCTAAATCATTACCTTCCCATACAAACACAGGGGTTTGGTATATCTTGAAATTGTTCATCAATTTCTTTTTACCGCTACTGTTACAGCCATTGCTCCTGGTTTATTAAGAAATTACTTGCTGAAATTGTTTTTAAAAATACCTATGACTTACTGTAAGGTCAGAAATAAAAACGAGTTTAAAGGTCTCATTTGTCTATATCACAAAAATCACACACACATGATTTGACACAGTTTGCAGCCGCTGCTCAGGCAAGGCCCAGGACTAGAATAGCAAGGGTATTATTGCAGGTCAGAATTGAGGGGTACTGGCAGAGCTGCGTGTGGGAAAGCTTGCATAACAGTCACCCTGTGCCAAGCTTTAGCCTTTGTTATTAGGCCC
Source organism: Aphelocoma coerulescens (assembly GCF_041296385.1). Taxonomy (NCBI): domain Eukaryota; kingdom Metazoa; phylum Chordata; class Aves; order Passeriformes; family Corvidae; genus Aphelocoma; species Aphelocoma coerulescens. The sequence continues at coordinate 15,015,248 of NC_091025.1, read as the reverse complement.
TTTAATGAACGCCATATTCACACAAAATAAATAAAAAAATATGCTGCATATTTTAAGTAGAGTGAATTCAAAACTAAACAATTGGAAGCTTCAATGCTGCAAGAAAGCCACACAGTAACTATTCCCATTCTCCTACAAATGCATTTAATAAAGTAACATGCGAACGATTTTAAATATTTGATCCTTTTATTATACAGTCGAAACTGGAAAAAAAAAAAAAGCAAGCAAGCACTCTGGAAGATGATGAGGCTGTAGTTTTTAAGTAGCAAGTAAAAACAATAGTACCAAGATAACAGAGAAAAACAGAAGCAAGTAACTTTGCAGCTGTGTTAATAAAAACGTCCTAGCTCCAGCAGTGGAAGAGCTCACGCTCACGCAGTGCCCGGTGCTTCGCCATGGATGGCTCTCTAGCAAGAGCACTGTGGCAAAACTGCAAAGTTGCCTACTAATGTATATTTTTTCCTGCACAAAACATTAATCCCAGTCTTTACAAGAGGGTAGGAGGTGGAGGACTGTGATGCTTTGAAGGAGACCTGTTTTGAGAAACCCATTTTCATCTTTTCTTTTTTCAGTGATCTTCTGCCATACTGGAATGTAAACACCACAGGAATAGACAGAATCTCGAATTAAGGATTTGGATGCCTTTCTTTAGAAGTAATCTTCAAAGAATGTACATCCCAAACATCACAGGAGCTCAACAAGCTAGGAAGCTAACTACTGCCTGTAAAACTGCACAGGTCATACCTACTACTTACTACCAGCTTGGGTCCTGAATTGCTGGAAATAAAGACAAAATTGTTTTGAACCTCAGCATATTTGACAGACAGGAGTATCAGGGACAGTAATGTCGCTTTAATGGAAGAAAGCCATTCTTTCACAATGGCACTAGTGTACTTATACACACTGTGTTGTTGAATTAAAAGTTAGCTCAGCAGGACCCTAGCTTTATTTTTGTTAGTAGGCATCCACCATCAGTAGTCGACACTAGTGCAGAGGGAAGGCATGTCTTATTTACAGATGCTATTGTGCAGGCTTTAATAATAGTAAATACACAGAAGACAGACTATTGTGGATGGAAAAAATCTTTGGTTTAATGAACTGTCAACTCGTCCATCACGATGTTACCCAACCTAAAACCGCCAAATCTGGACAAGCTCTTTGATGATATAAAGCAGGCAAGAGGTTTTGCTCACACGCAACAAAATGGAAGAGATTGCTGCCATTAAAAATACACTAGCCCATGCTAGCATTAACTGCCACACATTTGTTAGATAATAGCTTGATTTTTTTCCTGTGAGAATAGCCTTCTGCAAGAAAGAGACATTTAATCAGAGTGATACATGACATCCAAAAACTGAAACCAAAAATTATGGCATGAGCTAAAAGCAAGTTGTCTTCCTGAAGGCAGAATACTGAAACATCTTTAAGATTAATTCTGGGAGAGAATTCTGAAAGACGAATGCTGAAAGATATTGAAAATACATTAATTATGCACAACTCAGGATCTAGGAGAGGTTAAACCCCAACTTGGCAGAAAATTGAATCCTTTTATTTGATACAAACTTTGTACATAGTGATGTTGTGTCCTGCATCCCTAATCTCCCTAGATCTACCAATGGAGCAAAAGGGCTGCAAGACAAAGAAATTGGAGATTTAGCCATTCCAGTGTCATCCTGCAAAGAAATTGAATGGAACAGGCACCGTGGAAAACGGCTTCTTGCAACCATTTGTGGCAGAGGTCAAGCCTCAGACCTACCTGGGGCAATTGTCCATCTTGTTCTATCAAACATTTATAACGACTTTCTCAACTAAAGTGGGATTCAAGGAAAGGAGACTTTTCACAGTTGCATCTGATGACTCTCTCAGGAACAACTGTCATTCACATGCATTAATTTTCTGTCACCTTAAGCACTAACCAACCTTTGAAGACATGCTCCCCTACTTTCCACAGTGCATATTTTCCAGTTTTATCACAGCTGAATATTAATCCCTTATATTAATTTTGTGTGTGGTGTGTGTGCATGTTCATCCCTATGTGTGCATTTTAACACTGGGGACCCTTGCTTTCTGTTCTGGGTAGTCTCAATTTTAATACTTTAACCATTCATATTAGAATGCTCAAAATTTTGGAGGCTAATTTTGAATCATCTGCATTTTGATTCCCGTAAGGGCCAAGCACTTATTTTTCATTACGAAGTGCAACAATAGCTGTGCTCAGGAAATCAAGTCCTATGTCTCTGAGGATTATTTTTCCAAGAATCAGACACACCAAATAAATGATGTCTTTGGCAAATGCAATGCAAAATCTATGTATTAGACACACATTCAATTTCATTCTACACTTAGATACTTAAATGAAGATGAATCTTACACATTTGCTAAAGAGTTGATTGGTCTGTTTGATAACATGATGCTCTCCAAAAGGTCACCAATTTGTCTAACCATAGAAACAACCACTAAGAAGAGCAGCTAAAGAATCAGATTCCCTGAGCACTAAATTTTGAGGAAGTTCTCAGTCTCCAAGGACACAGATAATTCCAGAACATAGACATGAATTCTGTTCTGGTTCAAGGTATGAGAAATTCCTTAAGGTAACAATTTTTCCTTTTTTAGAATACTAAAGGTCACAGTCTGACACTTAATTATGACATGAATGTTCAACAGAGTGGGTAACTGATTTCTCAAATGGAAGCTGAACTGAACAACCTCTGTGGTAGCCAAACATCACAACAATCTCACAATAGCATGCCCTCTCCTTCCCTAACCCTCAAAAGTAACTCCATCTTCCCACCCTTTCTCACTGATCCACTCCTGTAAATGAACTCTAAAATTTCTGACTTTCTTGATCTTTCAACCTTGATCCCTCTGTGGAAATGAAGTCAGCTCTCTGGAGTGCTACCAAAGGCCCAGAAGGCAGCAGGAGACGCAATGATAAGAATGATAAGCTATCTTTAACTCAGCCAGTCAATCAGTTCTTTCAGCCATCAAGTGATGCAAGCACAGTTCTGGAACCAAGGTCCTTGTTTTCCAGCTGAGTTAAAAATTTGGTAGCCTCACTTTTCCTTTAGATAACAATAAAGGAACTATGAGAAAAATCAAATATCAGCACTCTTCTAAACATAAAACATCCATCATCTTATGGTCTGACCTACTGGCAAAGTGCCAGAGGACTGCTGATAGTTTTGTGGGTGCTACACGAGCCTGGTAACTTCAGTTCAATTAAGGTAAGAAAAGACTCCTCCACCAACACACTTACTCTTAACTACAAGCCCAGATGTCCTAGTCTGGGAAAGAAAATGTCATCTTGAAATAGCATGTGAAGATAAACAATAAAAATGGAGCAATTAAAACACCCCTTTGACTCCACAGCAATTTTTTAACCTCACCTATTCTTTTTACCTGTTTTCCCAATAATTTTTCATATCTAAAATTTCAACAAACATTAACCAGAATTGGACAACACATTGTAGGAATACAGTGGATGAAACTGGACTAGTGGTCCATTTTCAGGAGGGACTCTGAACTATTCCTGTATGCTGGTCTTACAAACAACAGAGAAGATTCAAACAGGTCATCATAAACATTTAATTCTGATTTACTTTAAACAAATCTATACTTTTATTTCTTTGAGCTACTTCTGCAACACAAAAAAACCACAAAATTATTTTCAAAGGCACAAACAAGTTCTCACTTCAAGGTCTCCTAGATGTACACAAGCTTAACCCACTGTTTACTCTCTCCCAGGATACATCTCATCTTTAGTAACTATAACTAGAACACTTAGTCTTTTTACTCAAGTTATAGACACTAAAGGTTTCAGTGCTGGAGGGTGCTGGTTCTCTTATCCATGTCAACCAAGGTAACAATTCACAAATAGAAGGTGATGTAACTAGAGCATGTTGTACTCCACTGCTCCTGGCAGGTAATATTGACTCTACCCTCTCACCATCTCCTAGCATGGGAAATACTGCGAGAGAGCTCTTTTGCCAATGGTCAGGGACTATAAAGAGCAGCATTAACCTCACTAAAATAGAGAAGTATCAGAATTCACTCTTCTAGCAAATACCCAACTGCCTGATATGCTCTCCTATTTCTCCTAGGAAAACCCTAAGATTTTCCCAGCAGGTGTCTCCATCTGAGAGTCGTCAGTCCCATGCAGACAACACTGAAACTCTTTACCTGGAGCAACTGCTTCAGTGTGCACCTGCTTGTGAAACAAATAGCTGCTAAGAGGGAATCTTCTAAAAGACCAACAGGCAAAGACCACTCAGCCTGATTACAGCATTCAATGATACCATGAAGTTGCATTCCTGTTTTCACTTCTATTTTCTAAAAACGGGTAAGAAAAAAATATTGCCGCAATTCAAATCTGACCTCTTGGCTGAATTATTTCACCATGGAACTTCTCCATCGAACCATTCACAGGGGAAAATTCAAGTGTATCTCTCTAGAAATACAGACAACCAGAAAGTTGCTTTCCACAGCTAATCTCTACAGGTGAAGAGTTAAGCTTGCCCTCTTGCTGCCAGCTTTTCCAAAATCATGATATTTAACCAGGGACCAGGAGTATTTTCAAGAGCAAAACTGTCAAATGCAGATTTGAAAATCTTCTGGGGAATAGTATCAAAGTTGAAACTGCTTCACGGCTTCTGTGACATACACGGTTGGAACTCAACTTCCCAAAGGGTCAAGAAAAACTTCTTTGGTTTCGGAGCAATCACTGGCTGAGCCATTCTGTTTGAAGGCTGTGGCTGGAAGGTAAACTTGGGGTGAGGAATCTGTGCTTCAGCCCAACCAGAGCAAATGAGCAAATATGTGGCAGATGAGCATCAACACATAAAAATGTGAAGGTTTAACAACTGGGGAAAGCAACCTAAACAGCCACGTACAATAACACTGAATTTGGAAATGGCATGTAAGCACAGAAAGAGATCTTGCAATTGACAGTCCTCTGGAATCATTAGTTCAGTAACAAGCAAAGAGTAAACACAGCCTTAGTCATTCATTTAGAAGGGCATTAAGAACAGGATGGATAGCACCTTTCTGCCACAGCAGAAAGCCCCAGTGCACCCATGGCCAGCATATATTGTGTGCCACTCTGGCCTTGCCCTATGAAAGAATGTAGGGGAGTCAGAGGTATCAGAAGGTCAAATAAAGTGATAGAGGAGATGGAGTGGCTGGTCCACAGGAAAGATGAAAATACTTCTTTTCACAAACATCAGTAATCTTGGAACCATGCTGCCACAGAAGGTGGGGCAACACACATACTGCAGACTGGATAGGTTTGTAGTCTGTAGATGCATACTGTGAGGATTAGGATGGACCCTCCAACATCACCACAATGACAGTGGGGATGAGGATTTTGTGAGGAAAATGGACCACCAAAAGCATCTGGGCTCACTTGGCCTCCCTAACCAGTACCTCTCAGTGCCAGCACCAGGCAGAAGGGCAAGGTGGGCCAGTGGCCTTCTGCAAGGGCATTTCTTTCACACCAGCCAAAACTACCACCCTGCAAACATACAACAAGACTTTCCTCCATCTACACTCATTCAGACAGTTCAGATCCTCTTCATTTTTCCAAGCAAATTATTAAAACAAAAGCATATTTGTATACTTTTCATTAATAATATCATAATATTTCTTAAAGGCTGCAAAAATTCTTTTACCCACTTGGCAGACAGATATGCAAGAACTGCCTGAGCTTCAGAGGTGATTAGTGCCCCAGTTGCAACCCCAAGACTCATTCATAGCAAGAGGCCTCCATCACCTGTAAAAATCACCTCCCAATTAATTTCTCAAGGCCACACAAAGTCAGGAAAAGAATTGAGAATGAAATTCTGTCCAGTGCTTTATCAACAAATTTCATTTTCAGGTGTCCTCCATTTTTTCTCCTTGATATTATGGTCATTCAAGCTCATATTTCACAGATGGACACCTTTTGCTCCAGGCATACACTACTTGATCTATTTTAGAAATCAAGCACAAGATCCTCAGATAGGGCCAATTCACACACTCACAGTGCAGGGTAACATTATGCAGAGGTCACTTCTGAGCTGTGCATCACCACTGCCTACTGGAAACTACTTCTGTGCACCCAGAACTGCAACCAGGGTTTATAGGGAACCCTTGTCACTCCTTATTCCCACCTGCAACATCTCTTTTTCCCTCTGTGAATAAAAAAAAAGGGCATGTGTGGAAAGAAAACATGGTACAAGAACCTAGAAATCAATGATGAAACCTTTGAATTCAGATACTTTAGAGCCAGATTTTATCAGTTATCAATTCCACCAGACAGAATTTGCCCCCAAATCTATATTATTTATCTGAAAGGGCACTCCAGCATATAAAAACAATTCAATGCTATAAATGTACATATGATATAAAATGTATTTACTTGCCCGCTTACAGAAATACCAAGAGTTAGACCTTCCTCTGATTTATTGAGGTGAAATTGAAATGTGGCGAAAAACTTAGGTCACTAAGATCCTTAATGAAACACCTGATCACAGAGGCCCATTTAGAAAAGAGAATTCCAAGTTCTTTGGCCTCAAGATGCATGGCAAATCTTAATTACAAAAGTAATGGAATACATGCTGAAGGAAGCTAGAAGACAGGTGCAAATAATTGCCATTTTTTTAAAGTATTTTGCAGAATTCATTTGTAGTTCTTCATAATCTCAGGAAAGAAAATCTGAGGGAAAATGGCAAGGTATCTGTGAATAGAGCCGGGTAGAAGACCAAGTTTCTCCAAGACAAAAGGTTTTTACACTAAGAGAAGGAGAAAGCCAACCTGAAAACCATCTCCTTCCTCTGAATGTTCTAGAGCAAATCCACTACAATAACATGAGGCAGAAAAATACAGGGTGGAAAAGACATTCAGAGTTTACATTAAATTCTGCACGTTTCACAGCAATACAGGGCTCATGTTTCAAACAGGACTGGAAACAAACAGCCCCTGACGGAGTCCTTGTGAGCAACAAGAGAAACCAGCACCCACAAGATGCTGTTGCCAGAAGTAATGTCAGCAACTGGTCCTTTCACCCTGACAGACACATTAAGAGACCCAGATGTCCAAACCAAAGGTTTTCTAAAGGAGAAATCTAAAATATGTTTGGATCACTCATATATAGAATACTTCAGGCTACAATCATTCTCAGCAAGAGATTTGCCTTAATACTTGTCTACATCTGTCAGCTCATGCTGATACATACTGTAGCTTTATTTTTATTGATTTCAAATTTTAAAAACGTCACAAGTTAATTCACAGATCTTTAGAAGAGACCAACAGAAACTAAACTATTCCAACATCTTAATGGACCCACTTCACCAAAAGCAAATTAGTAGCCACAATTAGTAAATTCATAACTAGGTTTTTATAATTTTAAGCTGCATGCAATGTATGCTCTGTTCTACACCACCTCCTTGCCACTGGAGAAGCAAAGAGTTTGTATTTTCCCTTTATATGACCATCTTCTTGTATCTTCCAGGCATATAATTAGCTATTCTTTTTTTCAAGGTAATGGTAGTGGTGCATGGTGCTTTGCTTTGGAGCCAATTCCACACTAAATATCGATGAGTAGCTTAATTAGGGACTAGTAAAGGAAAATTAAGGGTGAGAGAGACTGGTTAAACAAAACCAAACAGTGATGATGAAGAATGTGGACCCAAAAATGCATTTTAAGAATTCTACATGTTTTAATAAGTAATACTTGTGAGTTTTTTAAATCATTTTGTAGCTATGACTTCCAGTCATGAAAATATATTCAATCTCATAAAATGTCTGATATTAGCATGCCTCTTCAAGTGCAAGTGAGTTGTCAATAAGACAATTAAGACAACATCAATAATACACACTGCATGTTATTATCTGCTATTCGAAATCCCAGCCTATCCAAAGATCTCTGGAAACAAAGGGTACATCCAACATTGGCAAAAACATCTCCCACAAGTGAAATATGTAATTCTGAATGTATGCAATGGCACTCCTACCTGTAAGGGAAAAAATGAATTGCTTTTAAATACAGAATAAATAACTCCAGGTAATGTAAAACCTGGCTCTATAGAAGAAATGGCTACAATAGAAAATTAGCAATCCTGTGCTTAAATCAATCACTTCTATCACATGATCCAAGTCGATAAAAGTACTGAATAAGTGCTATCATTGACCTTAATCAGCCAACAATTGGCACACAGGGATCAGAAATCGTAGTGAGGAAATCAGTTGTCTCTAGTAAATTTTAGGGTTTGGGGGAACAGCAGACGTGCAGCCTCTCACGGTACCTTTCTATCCAAACTCCACAATGGTTTTAATAGGAGGAAGAAAGGACTGAAGTTAAATAAGCAAACTTCCATCAGACTCCTTCAGGTATAAAACTTAACAGGTGCACATGCATTTCCATTTCATAGCTGAAGAATACTCCACTCCTGACATTTTTTTTCCCTCTGTAACACAGGAACTGTAGGTAAGCATACAATGAAAATAGCCCTCAATGATTTTTACCTGCTTATAGGAAATAACCTATCTGGAAGTGAAGGTGATGAAAATCGTTGCTGCACAATGATTAATTTGGGCTTTAATCTTGATGTCCCATTTCATCCAAAGTTGCCATTAAGCTCAAAAGGAGAAAGGACTACATAACTGGGACCTAACATTTTTATTTATCCACCTCATAAGCTGAATGTGGTTTCAGATTGAACAGAATAGATTTCCCTGTAACTAATGGACCAGATATATTCATACAATGTCCTTTTATTGATTTTATTTTCTTCTACCTATTGTTTGCATTTTCCTTTGAAAAACACATAACTGTCATTAGGCTGTAGATGTCCTTTACAATTATTATATCATTCACTGTTTCTTAACAAAAAATACATGTTTTGCTACAGCATGCTTTCTAATGAAAGACTCCCCACTAGCCAAACTGGAGCCTAAGTTGTTAGAACACACTGTACAATTTGGGAGAAACAGAAGAAAATTAAACCCTTTGGAATTAGTTTGTTTGGTTTTGAAATATGTGTCTTTAAAAATTTAAGAGGAAAAAAAAAATGGCTAAAGGACAGGCTTCATTTTAGACACATTCTAAACAATAAGCCTATTTATATAACTGATCACATAACGAATTTCTAGGCACTTTATGGAATGAAAAGCCTTTTGCACGGCAAAAGTCATACCGCACACAGCTTTCAAGTTTCAGAAAATAAATATTCAAAGAGATGAAGCAATAAAAAGATATTAAGTATTTTTAACCCACACTGGTCTGAAATTTTACACGGTACCTTAAAAAACCACAAAGAATTTTGTCAAAAATCTACTGAGGATAACTATGTGAACAAATTTAAACATACTTTCTTTGTTTACCAATTTTTTTTTTTCACTCTTCCTTGATTTATATTGCAATATTTTGTTCCTAAGTTACAATTATGCAAAGTACAATTTGTTTTGGATGACTATTTGGAATGTTTACAATTATTTAAATACAATTTACTTAACTATTTTGAAACCAAATGATGTGTTGAATTAAAGAAGGTTCAACATTCAAATTACCGTCATATGCTCATTTCTCTGCAAACTGCACTGACAGCTGAGGACAGCACATTTTCATTTGTACAGGGTGCCTGGTGTTCCATCAGGTTGCACTGATTTTAGAATCTTTTCACCAAAGGGCAACTTTCATGGAATCAACATCCAACTTATCGGTCAATATGGAAGCCACGAGCTGAACGTAGGCAGAATAGAGAAGAAAAATGTAAAGCCATGCTGTCATCTATAGAACCTATACAGAAATTAAGCTACAGCTTACAAAGGCAATGATTCAGCTACCAGATTAAAAAACATTTTCAAATAACCAAATAACTTTGCATGCAAGAGCAGCCTTCAGAGACATTCACATTTATGCAGAGCCAGCTTTTGCCAAAACAGCAATGATCTCAAGTGTTTCAGTTCCTTAACACAACTAAGCCTGTGGGCACAAGGAAGGGGTGAGGTTGATAAAGTAGGAAGCACACACACATAAGTATCTTTGACAGACTAAAGCTTCCAGCAGGATCTCAACCAGGTGCAGCCACTTTCATTAGCCAAGTCTGAGATTACTCCCATGCTGACTACCAAGTCCTATGAAAATAGGAATTATCTGCCTGCGCCACAGCAGTGTTCATCCACACGCTCTCCCACTGCTGGACATCCTCAGGATTTCAAAACTATACACATAATTATCAAAATTGCCCAAAAACTTAAACACATAAATACCCATCTATATTTTGTAGACTTCAGTCCTTTAACTTCATTGTGCTGTTTAATTTCCCATTAAAGAGAAAAAATTCTCAGTTGTACAGATGGGACAAGACAGAGTCTGGGATTTCTGAGGCGTGCGGGAGAGGAGATGTGTTAGGACTTTCATCTCTCCCTTTTGGTTTCTACTGAAATCTGTTTCTTCTGCTTGTACAATCAGTAACAGTCAAACTAGGATTGCTCAGATTAAAAACACAGTTACCAGCTGGAACCCTCTGTGTATTTCCAGCTGAAACTCTTAGGACAGTTTTGGAAGCTCAGCCTTAACTGAACTTCTCAGGGTTTGGGTGTGCTTGTTTAAATAAAAGTAGAAGTTCAGATAAAGGGTGTAAATTCCCCATCTAAGGCAGCTATTCTTGGAACACCTTAGCTCTTGGCAATGGAAACTGAGTCACAGTTTCAGAAGCCCCTTCCTGCATGGAATATGAAATGCAGTTTTGGAGATTTCAGTGTCACTGAAGTCAAGGCTATCCCTTTGATACTCAAAGTCTAAAACAGGCTTGAGCTAAATACTTCCTTGTCATGAATAAACCAAGTTCAGATACTTAATCAGGTTTTCATTTCTGTGGGATGGACCACTTACATTATGGCTATTACTGTGATACCAAGCCTTTGGTCAGTAGGGCATCTCTGGCTGCTACTGTGAAGAGTCAGGAGCTCTTCTGTCTGCAGGTGTCAACCTGAGGGACTCTACTCAAATCCAGGTATGGCCAAGCCAGAACTGATAGCAGGTCTGCCTAGAAGAGCATTAGAGGATTGCCTGATCACCTGAAATTCCAGGGCATTTTTCTGGGTCAGAGAAGATCACAGGTGTTGCCACTGAAGAAAATGACATGTCAGCCACCAATCCTTAGGCTTTTTGACTAGGGAGAGTTTCCTCAGGATCACCAGAATGACTGAGGAACACAAATCGGCACCCTGTCCATGGGAGGAGTAAAGCTGAGAGTTATTCTGAAGAGAAAATCTTGGTTCCAGTAAACTCGGTAGTAAAAGTCCCCATTATTCAATGGAGCCAAGATTTATTCTTAGTCTATAAGGCCAATAAGGAAAACAGAAGCAAGAATTTTACTTAATCACTCCTTATGCACTGCAATAAGGAGATGGTCAAGTTCTCCCTGTTATTATCAGGGTTCACGTGAGGACAGAGACAGGATTCTTCTCTGTTTTATTTCAAACCATCTTAGACACATCATTCTTTTCTTCCTCTTCTAATGGGAGTGCAGAAACCCTGAAATCTGGGGGCTCACTCAACTACCAAGGGCCTCTTGGTAGCTCTGTCACACAGATGGAAGCAGACTGCAATTGCTGCATAACCTATGCTGTGCCCCAAGCTGCAGTAGCACTGCATGGTTTCATGTAAGTGACATGTCACAGTCAATAGCGAGTGTGTCAGCTCCCTGACAGGCACACAACGTGTGACACCATCCTCCAACACCGCTCTCTTGGGCAGCCTCCGCCTCTCAGGGACAGCATAAACAAGACTTGGTAGCGAGGAGAGCAGGACAGGCACTTTCTGGGTTTTCTCAGTGCTGTGACGTGCAGCTGCTTTGGAGAAGTACCACCACAAGCAAGTGTCAAATGTCACTCATGTTTCCGCTGTGACTGCGAACATGGAGCAGTGCATAAAACCCAAACGTGCTAGTTAAACTGTGTAACTCCTGAGCAGTGCCCTCCATTAAATGTAATTGCATTATCTGACAAATAATCAATGTTCAGATGACACTCAAGAGTCCTAGCTGCTAATCCTGGGCTAAAACTATCTGATATTTGCCTCCTTTCTGAGGTTTTATACTGTGCCTGTGCTTCAATATCAGCCCCAAAGGAGAAGCAGCATCACAAATAAGGTCCTGGCTTCCAATATGAATTTTATAATAGTGCCATTAGAGAGATGAAGAACATAATCTGGTTTTGGACAAAAGAGGACTCAGTCTTTGGCAAGCAGAATGACAGAGCACCTTGTTTATATCATTACTTATGATATTTAGCATGTTAATTTTTCATTCCGTTAGGCTTAATTCTTCAATATTTGGTACAGATCTCTTATTTTACCAAGAGTTCCAATGAGAAGGGAAAGATCAGTGACTTTGATATCAAGGTCTGCAAAGAAAATTAAAACAGCAAATATTAGCTCAACAGAACAACCTGTGAGAGTGTAAGAGCTATTTGATATGGCTGTGAGCTGCTCTGATCTGAATGCATAGAGGACAGCACTACCCTGGGACACAATAAAAAACTTCCCTCATTCTTTCTTCACCTTCCTCTTCCTCAGCTGGGCCTCCAAGTTGGAGCTCCCATGGTCTGCAGCCCCTGATGCTCCACACCTCCGACACAGGAGTGAGCAGTGGGACTCCAGCTCCCGCCTGTCCTGGCCACTCCCTTCATGTATTTCCTGTCTTCATCACCTGTGTGTGATGGTATAAAACTCCTTAGAAGTCCCCTGCCTTCCACACTTCCTCATCTGTAGACGGTAAGAGCTCAGCCAGGCCACCCTGGCAGGACCTGCTTCAGAGACCCAGCAGCTTCAGAGCCAGGAGTGGTCATGGGCACAGGGAACAGCCCCATCCCCTGGGGTGTCTAAAGTAGTCCTGCTGTGGGAAGGTGGTGCTGGAATGATGCCAGACAAGCCTCGGTGGAGAGAACAAGAAAATGAGAAAAATTTTCCTGCTCTTCACAAAAAAGCACAGTTCTGTGATGTGAGCTTAATTAACGTTTACATGAACACTGTATTTGTTTATATTTAATACATCTTTTTCTAAATGTAATTCAAGACCACAGCTATTTTAAAGTATGAAAAGCAACTCTTCCTTTGAACCACATTTTTAAAGGAACTACTATTCCAGCCAATTTAAGAAACAATTATGAGACCACACATGACTTTTGCAATCACAGATTATTGATGGGAGCAACAGAGATTAAAAAAAGTTTTAAAAAACAAGAAGGCAATATGGCTTATTGCAGGTTTTCAAAACACTGTAACACCTAACTCATAAACTAACTGCATTGTGACCAGGATTTTTCATTACTTTGACTTTTCCTAACTGCAGAAGACCCAATTCAGCACAGATATGCTTTAGCACCTGACTTCCAGTTTTAGCCAAACAACTAAACACATTTCAATACCACTGCTTCCACACTAAGTCAGGATCAAATTTTATTCCAGAAATGCTCAGTATGAGATCAACTGAAGAAGGACAGGGTGATTCACAGCACTGGACCAGCAAGGTTTGGCACCGAACAGCTTTGATTGACAGTCCTTACTTGTACATGAACATCTTGCTTATAAAATCTGAAAGAGGGTTCATGAAATAAATTATATCCACAACTTATCCACAGCTGAAGGTACACATGATCTTCCCCACAAACTAAAGAATTCTGATAAGCTACAGAAACTTTTGTTAACATCCAGCCTTCCCGAGAAAACCAAAGCATGTAAACCAAAGGAAAAAAAACACTGAACATAATAAAAAGATGTGACCATTCTAAAGTATTCTTATTCTTCTCATATCACTTTCTCAAAGACAAGTGTGTTTATACTTTTTATAGGTGTCTTCATATCACACAGTTTTAAGACAGGCATACAAGCATCTTATAAAATACTAAATTATTATTTACGTTCTCCTTGTACACTTGCCAAACTCCACATACACCTGCTTATAGAAGGATAGGGCACCTGTGCTAAGGCAAGAAGTGTTTCAGTATGGGCTTCAGTCAGAGAGCAGCAAGCCCTAATAGAATAAAAGGTAACTGGGTTACCTAATTGAAGAGTTTAAGTGTTGGCAATATCGTTGATAATAAACTAATAAGTTAGAAGAGCCTTCTTCACCTAGATGTCCAGCAATCATTGGACAAAATAAGGGCTGAAGATTGTTTAGAATTAATACTGTTGACATTTGAATACAAATTATCTTAGCAGGCTTTTGCATGCTGATTGTACGTTGCTGTTAAGTCCTCTTATTTCTACAGGAATAAATAATCCTTATTCAACATATAAAAGCTGCCCTAGTACTAAATACTGATCTCAAGAGAGGGCAAATCCTAAATGAAATTAACTGTACAGGACTAAATTCTACTCTCAACAGGGGCACATGGGAAGCACCTTGGACACAGAACCAGGGACAAATGGCTTCCAAGTCTAGCAGAACTTTCAGTTTAGCAAGGAGAACTTCCATTTTTCACAGATGCTTTCTGGATAATTCTGTGAAAAAAACACACACACATCTGAACAGAACATGGAAAGAGTTCATGACACTTGACCACCCCCCCCCTTTTTTGGTTAACCAATTTCCTATTTTAAATAAGAGATTACCCGAAGGAGGAAAAGTTGTCTTCAAATCCAATAGGAAAAGACATGTGCATCACTTCTCCTCCCTTTATCTGCCAGCTCTGTTTCTCCTGACATGCTTCCCTAGCACTGTGGCAAACCCAGAGACCCCAATCCAAGAGATCCTGCTCTGCTACCTATACACATAGCTGCAAGCATGCTAAAAAGCTTCTCCTTCACTTATCTTTAGTTTACTCTATCGTGTTTAGCTCCACCACCAGCATCAGAGAGAAAGGTGCAGAGATTATTGGCATCTTAAAGGAAGAAAAAAAAGTGATGGCATCTTCAAGGGTATTTTCATTATTAAATCAGAAATTATAAAATTGCACCATGTTATTTTTTAAATAACAAAACATTTCCTCCACAATATAATTAAAACCAAGTAAAGAATGCACAGTTAGCAAAAGCTATATGATGTGTCATAACAAGCAACAATAAAAATTTTCTGAAGACTTATGTGTATATCTGTATTTATAAAGGAGAAACATAAAAATGAAAAGGTTTTTTCACTCTAACGGGTAGCATTTTATTTGACTTAAATACATGAAGCACATCTTCAAAAGCCAAATTTCCCAACAGAAAACCTCCTCAAAGCAAAGCACACCCATAAAAATAGTCCTCATCTGGTTAAAAACATCAACATCTTCTGAAAAGAGATGTTTTCTTCTAAGAAAGGTACAGGAGTAACTGTCATGCAGTTGAAGAATACAGACTAGCCAGACTATTTTTACAGAGGCATCAAATCTACTTTCAGATCTTTATACCAACTACGGAGCAGGAGAGTGAAAATTGTGTTACATTACAGATTATACATGTGCAAACCATTTTCAAATCCAGCTATTCTTACTAAAAACGTAAATCAAAAATTTCAATACCTTCCCCAATATCACAGAAAAAGTCTGCATGATAATTTGTTTCTTTCCACAACAGTTATATCATCAAATGCAAGTTCTGCCTAACTTAATGGTGGATGTGAGCTCACTGCAGAAGTTGTATTCAGTAAGCAAAAGGTTAATATTCTGAAGTCAATGATTTAGTACCATGACGTGGGAAGTAGCCAATCAACAGTTGGTGTTTGAAAGAGGCTGTGATATATTATATTTATAAAGCAGGGGGGTTGTGGTGATTCTTTTCTTTGCCTGTGTGACGATGATTCCAGTTAAAAGAAAACTAAATTCGACTCAGCCAGCTCACACCTGAAAACAAGATACTGAATCAGTGACAACAACAGACCTGATCATTACAACATTCATTAAGGTCTTCAATTAGTGAACTCAGTGGTGAATGTTGATCATAAAAACACTGGAAGAGTTTTTATCTGCAAGCTTGGGCCCTATGAAATTCATGTTTCTCTAAGAGAAAGGCTTTCTCTTTTCAAAGGGTACCCAAGGGGCCCCATTCCTCATTTACACAGTAGGTTCATGGTGGCTATGGAGGGACACTGGATGAAGGTAGGAAGCTAGGAAGGCAGTGTAAGAAACAGAGGGAGGTGAGCTCAGAGTGCCTGTGTAATTCCTCTCTGTTTTCAGTGGCAGTGCCTCCCCAGACTGCCCCAGTCCACATATTCATAAAGCAGTCATCAATAGCCACAAATTCAGGCCATCCCCAGAAGAGCCCTTTGCTACCTAAACTGTAAAGCAAAATAAATTAAAATCCAAACTAACTCAACACTCATCAGAAGCACCTTTTTTAAAAGAATTTAAGAGTTTTGATGCAAAGGGTAACTGTCAGCCAGTATTTTACTCCTAGGATTTTATTATGGTTAACCTTCCAAGGATCTGACTTTATATATTCTCCATATGTGAGATTTCTATAGGTGCCAGCAGCAATAAAGGTATTTAAGGGTTGCAGGCATATCCCCAGATTCACCTCAGCTGTGGCAATCTCACAGCATTAACAGATCAGAGAGCAACCCAGAGCATTTCTAAATGATTAAGACTGTTTAAACCAACTTACAACAGGTATTTACACACAGGTGGAAGGTCATCCCAAACCCTTGAGAGTCAGCTGCAAGGTGCTCATGATTTCCATGGACTTCGAACCAGCTGCTAAGAAATATTCAGGCTAGAATTTTTTGTTCTGTGTGACAGAGAGTAGTAGCAGTATTTTGTCTATACCTTGCAAGCATATATAAAAATAGAGTATAATTTTAAGATCAAATCAGAGCAGCACCACTGAGGTAGTTTAGGTCTTGTAAAAATCAAAGTTGCACAAAAATTGAAGACCAATAAAAATGTTTCCATGGTTCTTTTTTTAATCCCATTGAAAACAATTTTTCGTTGTAAACATTTTTGCTAGCCAAGCACTGCAGCATTGTGCAACTGCATGACAGCCAAAGAGAAACTGATGAAAAGCTGACTAGATTGATTTCATTTTTCCAACGGGAGTGAAATACGTAAAAGGAAATAACAAAATGGTGAAGTTATTTTTACATATTAAAAATGTCCACATTTAATAAACTCACATGGAAACTGCACAACCAATGGTAATGCTTTTAAAATAGATCTACAGATCCCTTCAGCTCTGCATGGAAACAAAGGCAGGAGTGGGTTTCTGCAGCACCTTTCCCCTTCCTCAGGGAGCACAGAAACACCCTCTCTGCCGAAGTCAGACCTGAGCCTGTCCATTCCCTCTCCCCCCGTGACCTCACAGTTTCTGTGTAGAAGTGTGGCAGGGGGTTACTACTGGAACTCAGAGCTATATTTATTCCCTTGGCTCCCATCCATCACTGTTGCAGAGCAGCCAGAAGGGGAACCAACCAATACAGCATGGATTCTGCCAGAGTTGTGCTGCCAGAGAAGTTAAGAATGAAAGACAGAGGAAACAGAAGATATCAAAATGACTATTTCTATCTCTAAGAAAAGAAGGATTTCCTCCCTTTGTGGATTCCCCTTCTACAGATTAAAACATTTCTTCTCTGCCTTTTAAGAGATCCTGACAGAGAAACCTGCCAGTTTCATAGATCTTCTGCACCTTGAAGGAGGTTCTTCCTGCGAGAAGGAACACGAACAGCGCAGTATCCCTTGCATCTCTCAGGCATTTGTTGGCATTTACGCAGCATTTCTTTCCTCCTCCCAGTACTCCCAGACAGAGAGCCATCCACAGCAGGCTCTGTGCTGCACAGGGTCCAAGGCAGTACCAGGAAAAAGGGTTAAAGTTTCACCTCTTACACCTCCTAGAGCTACTCACTCAGTGCTCAGGAGCATGTAAGAGTATTATGTTCAAACACATAATCCACTGAACAAAAATAATGGCAATGAAACTCCATTTCAAGATGAAAATTTTTTGGATTATAAAGATGCACCCCATCACCAACTGACTTTTATAATAGCTGAATTGTAAACTACTCAAGAAAGAATTTTTCAGTATCACAAATACTTTGAAGATTTTAGAATTTCCTTTTGTTCTCCTCTGGGACTAACCTGATACCTTTTGCAATTTTTCAAAAGGAAAAGCCAGCAAGACAACAGTAAGAATATGTCTACTCTCACCATGTCACACTCAGGAGCACAGGCTGCGAGACTCTGCAACAGAAACAGTTGGATTCAGTCTCTCACATCACACTGGAGTGCCCAAGCCAAGAGTCGGTTCTCTCCTGACCCACTGAATAATTAAATGATTATTTAAATTGGAATAGCCTGAAGCAGGGACTTAAAAAGAAGAGCCAAAGTGTGTTTTTAAAGCACTCACCTGGGATGTGAGAAACTTGATTTGAAAAAGCTGATTCAAATCAGATAGAGAGGAACGATCTGAATCCAGCTCTCCAGTGACCCAGGTGCATTCCATAATCACCAGTTCATAATGAAGTGCAGAGATGCAACTCTTTTATTTTGAGCAGAAATTCAATTGTGGACCTGAGAAATCCTTCAAAGATGCAGCATGTTGATGCAAACTAATGAACTGGTATTTTTCAACTGCAATAAGAAAATGGCAGCTAGTTCTGGCCAGAAACTATACTCCTATATTTGGAAAGCCCTTAGCATGCCAAAGATACTACCAAACAAACAAAAGACTGAAATTCTAATCCAGAAGTTGTTGTGGGTTTCCTATTGCTCATTTATCTCATAGCATGTCCATTTATTGCAGGCACAGGCATACAGCTTTGTGTGTTAAAGTGAAAAAAAAAAGGAAATATGCTTGAACATTTGATCTTTAAAACAGTAAAGAATATTTCAAAATAGCCGAGCTATTTTAAGATACATTTTATGGTAAAATCCAAAGGAGGGAGTAGTCAGAGCAGTAGAGGTTTTTTAGTCTGTATTATGGTACTAATAAAGATACTGGGTTAACTTCTACTAGTTATTTTATTAGCCCTAGGAGGAATTATACTCCTATGGCAAAATCTCAATGAATCAATGAAGAGCAGTCACGTTAAAAAGGTAATAAGTAGTCAGTTTATTGCATGATTCAGTTTTGGGTTGCCTATAATCTTTGCAATTTTTTTAACTCAAAAAGTTGGATTCCTTTCTGAACGCAAAATAATGAAATGAGAAAAAGTTTAATCAGGAAACAGTGGAGTTGCACATGTTACTTACAGAGAAATTAAGAATCGCATGAGATTCACCAGGTAAGGAAGGGAAGTTTTATCCACTGACTCAGTCCTACCCAGACTGAAATACAAAAAGCAGAATTGGATCCTAGAAACCACATCAAACTCAAGAAAATTTTTGCTAAATTTTATGCACTTTCCTGTGAGAAGGGAGATTCATAATTATCCTCAAAAATGCAGCATATATTCCAAGAAAATGAAGGTAAAAGTTACTTGAAGCAGCAATTTCAAAACTCGTGCTGCTTTCCAGTATCGAGTCAACCCTCAACATTCAATAACCCCCGAAGTCCCAGTATAGACTGGAATCCATAACAGTGTTCATGAAAACCTTTGAGAAATAAAAGTACAAAAAAAAAAAAAAAAAAAAGAGAGAGAGCATGTCTATGTGAGTGTTTTTTTCAAAACTGGCATGGTTGAACGAGGGCACACACCTATGGGAAATCCTTGGCCTCTAGAGTAGAAGGCAGTTTCTACTTCTCCTGTCAATTACAAACTAATGCCAGAGAAGAAAAGGTTTCTCCCTAATTCACTCGATCAACACTTCACTGTCATATCGTTCCCTTGAGTAAAACTGTTATCAAAACTAAAATGTTGCACTGTTTTATGATTTCTGTGGACCCCTGAAGAAACAAGATCTAGGGAACAATTGTTAGGAAACACACATGAAAATTAAATGTAACTCATCCATACAGAGATATCAAAAGAAATGTTAGGAGAGGAACATCCAGCCCACCATGTTAGCATTTGTTAATAGAAACCTGACTTTACACCTCCTTGCTTTCTTCACCCTAGCTCTCACATGCTCTTTCTCAAACCTAGGCTTTCCTTGAACTCATTTATCCTCTCCTTGCTGATAATTTATTCCATATGTCCTTTGCATGAAGTTATACTGCCTGAATTTCCTATTTACCCATGTTTCTCTAAATTTTAGATTAAAGAGACCTATCTACATCTATCTGTATCTACCATCGGTATTCCAGTGACGAGATTGATGGTAACAATGTCTGCACAATCTATGGATGCCAACTTATGAGAGTGAAATAAAACAGTATTAATACCACATGCTATAATTTAGAAAAATAAATTTAAGGCCAGGCTGGCAACCTAACACAGTGCTATGACATGGGTTACCAGGGCTAATTCCCAGATCAGCAGGGGCCAGGACTACGAAGGAAGCACTACACATAGCCCTGTTGTGACCGAGTAGACTGTGGTACTTGATAGCAACCCCTTTGTAGCATTGATGAGCTCAACAGGGCTCCCATCCTCCTCACAAAGAACCACAGTGACTGTGGCAGAACATCCCAAAGGCATAATAAAACAGGAGGAAAAGTTTCTAAGAGCACTTATTAAAAAAAAAAAAAAAAAAAGGAACATAAAGAAGCTGTAACGAAATTCACAAAAAGGGTGAAACAAGCTTATCATAACAGGAAGAATCAGGACTGCCACGTACTCCTTTGCACCATGGTACCCTGACCCACCTGTGGCTGATGGCAAGGAAGGCTCCCCAGGACATTCCAGGCTGTCCCAAGGCAGAGTAGGGGCCACAGGTGATCCCGTAGTAGTCCCTGCCACCAACCTTCCCTGCAGCCCTCTTGGGAGTGAAAGTCAGCTCATACTCACTTTTTCTTTCCCTTTCTGGCTTCTCCTGTTCACAAAACTGAGACAGGGCCAAATTTTCCCAAGCAGCCTTTCCCTGCCACTGTGGTACCCTCCTGGGATAACGCCTCCTGGGATAACCCCTGCCTAATCTTCACCAGCTTCCACCCTCCTGGCAAGCACTCGCTCCCTCTGGGAGCCCGAGATTCCTACAGCTGGACAGTTCAACACTAATGCATGAAAAATGAGCTGTGGGTTCAAAGAAGCTCTGTTGCTTGCCCCACGCCATGGGAATGAAGCCATCATCATTATTTTCAGGCACTGCTACCTGCAGATCTGTCTGTTAATATCCTACCAGGATCGGCAGCGCTGCTTTTTTCATAACATGGCAAATACTTGTAAAGAATTACCTAATTCTGCTTTTGGTTATGTGAGCCTCAAATACTGCAATGCACAATGGAGGAAAGATCAGATATTGAGGCTCCTGTGGCTATTTTAGTTCTGTTTTCCTCATCTGTGTTTAAAAGACAGTCAAATTATAACAAAATTGTTTGTCTTTAATATAGTTCAATTTGACCCGATGAACCCATCTCTTTAGAAAACAATCTCACATGGAGTACTTAGATTAAGACCTGTAAAAAACAGTGACTTCAAAATACTTTCAAGGACCTGTCTCACAATTTTTAAAAAACACAGACAACTAGGCTAATTATAATTACTCCTCTATAATTCTTTTGCCTTTTTGATGCATCTGGTTATCTAGTAAGATGCACCTGAAAATTAGAGCAAATTTAAATTTAAGGGAAAGGTGCCAAATTCAGAATATGGGGAGAATCCTTCCTCTGGGAGCATATTTAGTGACAGCTTTGGTGCAGTTGGGCAGAGGTAACCCAAATCCTCCCTCGCTACCCTATTCCCCTGCCTGTTTCCTGATCCGGATCTCTGCTGTCCCTGAAAAGATGCTTCAAATCTCTCACTCAGTGCTTGGCTTCATCGCTTAACCTGCCAATGTGAGTGAAAATGTCATAGCAGTTATTGTGATCCACTCAGATTTCGGCAGACGCTCCTCGGTTATTTCTCGTTAAACATCCATCGGATCATTACAATTTTCACTTGTTTTAGCCAAGGGCAGATCCTGCTCAGTCGCTTGGTCCGACAAAGTTCATGTTCCGTATTCCGCCACACAACTGGAAGTTAGAACCACACAGCTGTACAATAACCTTGAGATTAGCCAATTAAGCATCAGAATTATTTTACTTTTACATATTTTCTTTCAGTAGCTCATCCTTTTTTCCTCTTCCACGAGTATCTGTGCCTGGAGTTCCTTCACTAGAGAAATCTGGATTTCCATCTACAGTTGCCAGAAATAAGTTTATTCATGGTTCTATAAAAGAAAGAGTATGTATTCTATTTTTTCATCTGTGTTGTCTTTCCCTGAATCCAAATTGCTTGCAACTCAGGGAAATGCAAGGTATGAAAGAGAGGACAAAAAAATAGTTTTTCAAGATCATACTGCTTTTAGCATTTTGAAGAGCCGATATACATCTATTCAGGTATCTGAGAGAAAGTCGAAGATTAAAATTTAAATTTGCTTACAATCCTATTAAAGCACACTAAATCAGAAGATTTTTTTTTAAAAGTCTTTAATTGTCCACACTCAAACTAGAAAAATAAATCTATTTATGGCTTTAGTTTCCATTTCATAAAGTTCATATAAATCATGCCTTTTTTTTTTTTTTTTTTTTGTCAAGGCACTCTAAAAACACCTGTGCAATTCAAAGTCAACTTTAAGGAAAAATCAACATTTGGAAAAATTACTTCTTACTGATTTCCCTACACTTGATGAAACTTGTGCTTCCCAGGGAATAAGCACAGCACATTTTAATGGACTAGTGGATTTTCTACATCTGTTCTAATGCAAATCTCTTTGGTCACCTAAGGCTCCATGGTGGGTAAACAACCTAATGTGTCAGCTTTCGGTACTGAAGACCACAATTTCTGATCTCAGCACTGTCTTCATTGCTGCAAGCAAAACAGTGGTACTGATGTTGCAACTTACAGGCTACTCTCTTCTGATAATGAATGGGTTGGGTTATTGGCCTCTGGCATGGACAAAAATATGACAATCAGCCTCTTCATTATATAAAACTCTACAGTGAAGACAGTGCCAGACAACTTGCTGAGTATTAGAGCTTAAATATGTTCAGAAGTCAAAAAGCCCATAGAACAATTCTTTTTTCTTCTTTTCCATTAATAAAGACAGTCAATTTATCAAAGGAGTTTTAATACAGTGCTTCCATCACAGAGACGTGTATCTTCAGGAAATCATTTGCAAAACACAGCTTTAGCCTGCAAATACTTCACGTTCATTCCCTGCAAAAGTAACAGAGAGGCTGACCTTTCTTGCATCTGCAGTTGTTAATTGTCATCATCGTAACAGCACATGAAAACAAAGTTTAAGTCACTGGCACTTTAAAAACCTCATGATATTAAATCTCATTTACCTGCAGGGACAGAAATTCAGAGTCACGAGCAAAATCTGAAGACAGAGCAGACATGAGAAAGTGCACCCAGTCGCAGGGTTTAGCAACTGTACCGAGACTCTCTTCTCTAGTGCACGTTCTGAAACAGCAATCGAATCTCTCAGCACCTGGTACCAAACTGGAAACATTTTTCTTCTACAACATTCTGAAAACTTTAAACAACTCATCTATGATTCTTTTCCTACAAAGATTAACAGCACATACACTAGACGATTAATTGAAAATAGAATTTTTTAAAAAAGGGTAACAGAAAGGGTAAAACAGACCAGACTAGGACAAACAACTCAAGCTATTTACAAATATTTTTATAATGACTAGAAATCATAGAGCCCTCTTTAACTGCCTAACTTAAAAAACAGTAACAAAAAAAACAAAAACCAAACAAGCCCAAAAAATGCATCATCTGTTGACTGAACACAGGGCCTGATTTTCAAAGCTGCTGAGCAGCCACAACTCCATCTGAAGTCAGTGGAAGTGATGAATGCTCAGCAACTCTGCAAATCAGGCCCAAACTGTCCAGGGCTCTGCTAGCAGCCTAACAGGAGTGGTGTTTAGAGAAGGGGGTTTGTTGCAGAATTGAGGAGGTTCAAAGTAATCTGTCAAAGAAGTGCTGCTACATCCGTGAGTCGTAGAGCTAGCTGGCTCTCAGCTATGGGAAAAAAGTTAATTCATAGGGCTCATAGGGCTTGCATTTGTCAAGGAGCAGGACGTCAGTGCTATCATTATCAGGCAAATCAGCCAGGCGTTTAATGGTAGAATCAGGAGACATTTGCTCTCCACTATCAGAATGACATCATAACTAAAGCAGCCTTCGGCGAGGGGGGAGAGCCGGGGCAAGGCTTGGGCTGCACGCAGACTTTGCACTTCTGCTCGGCTCGCCCCACTGATGGCTGCTCCCCTTCCCCACGAGGCAACTTCCAGCTTTCAGCTGCCTTCCCTCCACAACTTTCCCTCGCAGCATCCGAAACACCAGCATCTGATTTTACAAAATACTTCTAAACCTGCCCAATCCAAAACTGCAATATTGCAAGCCAGACATTCGGTTAGGAGGGGATGGGGTTTACACAGAAGCTACAAATTCACTCTAAAAAATTGCTGGTATTTTTAATTACCTCAGTCATCATCATCCTCCGTCAAATGAGGGGGGTACACACGCATGAAAAAGCTAGTTGCCTCTCTGATTTAAGAAGTAACAGCTTAGTTAACTTAGTCAATTTTTAAACATACACAACCATATACACAGACAATCTTTGAATATTCCGACATATTTAGTGATGATCTATTCGATGACCAGAAATATAACAGCAATACACATTTCCCTTCCACAGTACCCGTAATTATACAAGTCAAACAGCAAGAATTACAAACTGTTAATCAATTTTCTTTAAAAATATCACTACAGGTACACAGGCATGGTACAAAAGCCTCACCTTGTATAACAACTGTGAGGGAAAAAGTTATGAAAGCAGACAGAAAACCTAAAATCCCTGAGGCTACAAAAAAATCCCGCTATTGAGAAATAACCCAAGAGACCACATAGGGAATGTACAGCTTTCAGAAGCACTTCTCATCTTATTTGCACTTAACCTATTGATGTACTTATGCAGGTCACTTACTTTTCGGATATGTTTGAACCCTTTATAATCATGCAGATCGCCGCAGTTTTCACTTAGGCTTTTGTTTTTTTGGTTTTGTTTGGGTTTTTGCAAACAAGTTTCATTTAAAGAAGATCCAATTATGCAAATCTGCTCCCGGATAGGTAGTGAATATTCAATATGATGGTGATACTGTAATAGTTCAATGCAACGCACTGTACTGGACAGATTTATGAGGCAACGTCACTACTACGCTCTGGTCCTCGCTGAAGCATCTTGAAGTTAATTAAAGCTGCAATGTCCACTTTTCCAGCCACCCTCCTCATTCAGGTTTACTATTTCAACATCAAACCACCGAGGGCCCCCCCCCCCCTCTCTCCGTACATTTAAGCAGCCTTCCACAGTCAATGAACAATGAACAAAGATTTGAGCGATAGGGAGGGGGGGAGAGAGAAAAAAATCTCCACAGGAATAATCAAATCCGGTTTAAACAAGTAAAAATATAGTTTCTAATATTAAACTAGAAAAGAAAACATTCTTCTCCAAGCGAACGTGCAGAGGCGCTTAGCCAACCCCTTCAGAAAGGGTCTAAAAGCAGCCAGTCCTTTTTATTTCGAGCAGTGAATGAGCCCAAACAAGGCTTCTAAACTTAATTATGACACTTAAAATAGTCTTTTTCCACAGAAGCGGGCGGCTCGCCGCCGCTATCTGTATCAGCCGGGCACATCAGCTCAGCAAACACGGCCCCTGTTGGATTTATTTTAAACTGCACGGGGGGGCGGGGGGCGGCGAGGGAATGCACAGCCCCGCAGAGCGCTCCCGCCGCGGGCGGCCGGGCAGCCGCGCCCCGCGCCCGCCCCTGCCCCGCGCCCGCGGAGCGCCGCGCCCCGCACCGCGCCCCGCACCGCGCCGCCGCTCCCCGGCCCGGCGGCGGCTCAAGTGCGAACGGAGGGATCTGACAAATCACGTCCCCGCCTCGACACTGTATCAGCCACGGCCACATCCGCCGCACGCACCCCGAAACAATGCCCGCCGCGCAGGCAGGCGGCGGCCGGAGCCCTCCCCGCCGCGCCCGCCCGGGGCGCCGGCACCCGCGGCCGGACCGTGCCCCCGGCCCCGCCGCCGCGCCGGGGCACGCCGGCAACTAACTTTTCGGAGGGAGCCCGAGCGAGCCGCCCCGCGGGAGCCGCGGACCCTCCGATAAACAGCATAAATCTTCGCGACCTTTTATTTTGCGTTGAAGTTCACAGGCGGCAGCGCTCCCCCAGCCCCTCTCTCTCTCTCTCACACACACACATATATATTAATTATTTGCAAAACTGCAACAGATGGGCGCATTAAAATCTGGATTCTTTCCTACACAGCATCAAAGAATCTCTCCTTCCACCCCCCCCTCCCGCTAATCCCGCCGCCGGCCCGGTGCCCCCCCGCCTCCCGGCCGCGCAGCCCCGCGCAGCCCCCGCGCCGGAGAGCGAGGCCGCTGCCCCGCGCAGGCAGCGGCGCCCCCGCGGCCCTCCGCGCACGGCGCGCCGCCGGGAAGGTGATGCTCCCCCCCCCCCTCCCCGCCGGGGATTGCCATTTAAGTTTCCTCCTTAACCTGTTACTTTCTCCGGGCGCTGACAAAAGCCCCGGCGGCGGGCTGGCAGGTGCCTCCCCGCTCCCCGCGGCGCCGCCGGGCGCGCTCCGCTCCCCCCGAAAGGGCTGAGACCTGGCCTGACATTTAGTGCCTACTTGAATGTCACAACGCTCCTCGCAGCATTATGCACGGCTCCTATTCATAAGAGGTCGATTAGAGCACAAAATGGCAGGTCTCTTAGGCACTTGAATCTCACAAGTTTGACACATGGTATGCATCAGCTAACTTTGATTAAAAAAAAAAAAAAAAAAAAAAAAAAAAAGAGGGGGGGGAGTTTACAAATTACACCACGATTAGCCGGGATCCTAAAGGGGGAGGGAGGGAGGAAAGGGGGGCCCGCGTTTAAAGTCACTTCAGCAAAGTTTGCTCCGCATCAACCCTTTAAAACAAAAAGTTTCTGGGCAAGTTAAGGGCAGGGTCGGTGCGGGCTGTGGCCGGCGGCAGGCGGCCCCCGGGCAGCGCCGCGGCCGCCGCCGGCACTCGCCTCCCCTCGCCTCCCCTTGCCTCGCCTCGCCCGCCCGCTCCTTTTTTGTAAAGTAACGGTTTTAAAAGAAACGAGAGAGAAAGAGGAAAAACGTAGGGTTTTCTTCAGGCTAAGTTCTATAGCGCCATTCAATGGCTTCTCCGCTCCTTTCATTATTTTCTGCTTTTCCCCTGACAGCCCTGCTTGCAAACGTCACTGCTATGGATATTTAATTATTCTGTATTTTTTTAATCACGGTGGAAAACGCAGGCCCCATTGCGATGATTAAAAAGAAATAAAAAACAAAAACATACTCCGGACTGACTTTGGAGCCTCTTTGATGGCTCACAGGAGCCTCCCGGATCCTCAAAAACCCCCTTTTTACCTTTGTCTTTCTTACCTTAAAATTTAAAGCAAAGCGTAGAAGAAACTCCCGCACGTAAACGGAGCGTTGTAAAAGATTGTGTTCAATGAATAATGAAGCATGTCCACATGATTGACTTGATCATTTTCTTGTGCGGAGGGGGAAAAGTGCGGCGCGGGGCTGCCGCGGCCGCCCGCTCCGGGTAGCCCTCCCAACTGCTTCCAGCACATCCCGAGCAAAGAGCGCTTTATTTTAATCTGTCTCTTTTCAGAATAACCCCCTTCATTGATACTGATCACCCAACATCACAAGACATCCCCATCTCTCAGCGTGGACTCCCCCTATCTGGTAGGTGAAATGCATTGTACCATTAAAAAAGCACTCCATTGTCGTCTTGGCATAATTCACAGCAACTAGATAGGTCTTGCGGCATTTAGCTTTGATGAGCCAAAAGCTGAACCCTTGATATAATAATCTACAAAGAATGGTCTGTGATCGTCCATTTTTTCTCCCTGTCTAGCAACTAAGAAACCATTTAACACGGCGCAGCTTGGTCGTGACCTTGAGCGCGTGTAAACACCCCGAGGAGCCCGCGCCGCTCCGCAGCCCCCCGGCCAGCGCCGCTGCCCGCGCCCCGCGCAGCCCCCGCGCCCCCGCGCAGCCCCCGCGCCCCGCGCAGCCCCCGCGCCCGCGCCCCGCCGCCCCTGCCCGCGCCCCGCAAACCCCGCCGAGCCCCCGGGGGCAGCGCCGGGCTCCACAAAGCGCCCTTCTTACCTGCTCCCGAAACTATGCAAAGTCTGTTTCTCCTAAAAAAAAAAAAAACTCCCGGGGAAACCTTGGCGGACAGGGGGACCGGAGCATCAGTCACCGCTCCGGCGTTTAAGAGAAGTAATCAGCGATAAAGTGACGTTGATCTGCACTGTAACCTTGTGGCGTATTTAATGTAAATAAGCCAGTTATGTTGCCAATCGCATGCATACAAACACATAAAGGTCCTCAGCGTTGCATTTTGATTCTTTCCATTAGAGCCGACTTTATTTACATACACTATTTAGGGGATCATGATAATTCTAAAACAATACTAGTGCCAAATGATTATGAAAATATGATTTTAATTAATCACGTAGTAGGCAAGGAAATTAGCATACGGTAATTAAACTTAGAGAAAAACGTCATGGAGGTTCTCTGCCTTATGGGTTCGGAATAATCATTAAACGATGGGTTTTCAGGACTTAATTATCAAACAAATAACTTTTTTAAAGCAACTTTACACGGTTTATCCGCAGGGCAACGATTTAGTAAATAATATATAACCAAGCAAACAAGGTGCAAATGTGACTGGTGAAATAGGTTGTGTTTCTACAAAGCAGAATGGGGGGGGGGGGGGGGGGGGGAGAAGCTGAATAATGCAATTATGGATTCTGTGTCCCATAGTTGACAAAAGCATGGTGCCTCAATAGACTCTTTGTTATGGGATTATATAATGATTGTGGTGTAATTATGGGAAAAAAGATTTAGTAATAATAAAAAGTATCAAAATACACCAATGAGCAGCTTGTTTTAAAGAAAAGGCTTGCATGTGACATTAGGGGCATGTTAATAACAAAAAGCCAGGATCCGAAAGGGTTGACAAATAAAAAAGACTGTGATGCGCATGATTAAGAAGCGATGGAGACAGATTGATTATTCAAAATGCCGAGCCACAGGGACACTTAAAACATTGATTCAGGTAAGACTAGTTTCATCTTGACTGAAATGAGTTCCCTGAAGATGACTGGCATACATTTTAAATCAGTTTACTACATAAAAAGCATAACATCACAAGCTGAAACCTTCCAGTTAAAATAGGAGTCCATGAGAAAAAAAAAAAAAAGTTTATGTTTGTGGCAATTCCCAGAGGGACTATGGAATTGCAGAGGAAGGGGTATAGATTAATTAGCTCTTCCTAAACACTGGACTTAAATGTGCCCATCCTTTATAATCTCTAGCCTCTGTTTCTGGAGTCTGTGGTCCAGTCCCACTTCTGCAGGTTAGGGGGGTGATATTAATAACCCTAAAGGTACAATAGGACTTTTTTTTCCCCTAGAACTATAGTGAATTAACTTTCTATAATAACTGAAAAATTAGCAACATTTTTCCAACTGATATTTGAAGTGAAGTTTATAAATAGTTGTTCAGAGCTATTAAACATTAAAAAAAAAAAAAAAAGAAAAAGAAAAAAAAAAAGAAAGAAAAAAGATTCCCATGCCTATATGAAAAAGTTTAGGAATTCACTCTGCATTTTCCAATTTGATGTGTCTGAAATTCTCTTTGAACAAATTCCAAAATACAAGTTTTTTCTATAGAAATTAGCATAGCAATCACATCAATAATATCACTATCTCTATGGGAATGATAACTGGAGCAGTGGGGGTGTTCTTTATTTCAATTCTTCGTGGATCAACTGATTATATTCTGTCTTCTTTTGAACTTGTTATTGTAAGTCAAGTGATTCTTTATAAGTGACAGCCCTGACAAAGAGACGAGGATGGGAAAGCAGGTCGAAAGGAAGTCGCCATATGGACTTTAAAAAAGGCACTTTTTAAACAAGATAATGGGGAAATGGATGTTGCCTTTTAACCCTGTCAAGGCTGAACATTATTAGCAGTCTCATAAAAGAATGAACTATACCTTTTTAAAAAAATATCAGATTTCACCTTAGGATTTCTGTGACCTAGGGCTACATAATACAAACCACATAGGAGGGGACAGCATTTCAAGAGGCAGGGGCCAAATGAAGCACCTGGAATCAGCCACAGACAGGAGATTTCAGAGTACTGCATAAAGAGTTACAGAAGAATGAGAACTCAGGAAAACCCCATGATTCTTTTTCCTGAGACAAAGATAAGAATATTGACTAGAGATAGGTGAAACAGCAACTGACAGCAAAGGAGCTTTAGACATCTAACTGGGATTTCCTGTTCCTCTGGAGTAAGTGCATGATGCTCATTTAGAAACAACAATTTGAGCGAAAACAAGCATGAACATGAGGGCTTTGACTCTGATCTTTGCAGAAATTAAAATATTTCTCCTCCTCTTTCTGTTCTGGAGGGAAAAGGAATTTCCCTCCAGAAACTTTCAAGTGGACAAAGATTAAGAACCATCTCCAAGGAAGTTGAGATTAAGTACTAAACCCTCACTTAGATGAGGGCAGAGCAGTGGTCCAGCACTGGTCAATCATAAATCAAATTTACTTCTATTTTTTTTTTTTTCTCATAGTCAGTTGGATGGTCCAGATGATCATCCAATTCAACTCTACAGGAAGAAAATGTCAACCAAATTCTTATCAAAATCTGGAAGAGCAGGGCTACTACTTGCAGGCAATGGTGCTGTCAAGGGAGGATTCTGTTAATGAGACTGATCAAAACTGTCTTGCCCAGGGCCTCACAGAGGTGATTATTTGGGCTGGGATGGCCTAAATTTGACCACGAAGAGATAATGTAGATCCATGGGCTCAGTGCATCCCAAAGACAAGAGACCTCCACATTTTGTTGACAGAATGACAGGCTCCAGCACCTAAGCAATGAATACTGGTTAGCTGGGATTCAGAACATCTCAGATTTGAGCTCAGGGAGAGTTTGCTCCAACATTCTCTCAGAATTCATAATATCCTCAGGCACCATCAGCACTTCTGTAGTTCCCTGCAGTATTGCTTCCTATTTCTCCCCATTTTTCAGTGCTGTTCCTTTCTTCTTTTCTTGCATCCCGGGAAAGGTCTTTTCTCTTCAAAGCCTTCATGCCATCTCAACTGTCCTTAGCTACTTCTTCAACTTCTTTGGTTGGTTTTAATCCTTTCTGTGCCTCCTCCATGAGTAGGAAGGAATACTCTGCCTCTTCAAAACAAGGTAAAAACTCTACAGAGGAGAGAGGGAAAGATCAGAGGAGATGTACATTGTGTGCCTTACTTGGCAAGGCTTTGGCACTGCCTCAGCACATAGTGGGCACCTTCTCAGGGATGAAAAGCTGTCAGCTACAGACTTGTCAAACTTTAAAAAGTAGGAAGAGAGAAATGAAAGCTTAGTTCCTCAGCCAGGCAACATTACCTTTTGCCATGATGTCTACCTTTGTGGAATGACTGCCTTCTGGAAGACCTCATTTCAGACAGATGTAAATAACAGGGAATATCCCAAATCTCCTCAGCTTTAATGAGTCCTACAAAAGCCCAGGTTGGAGGAGTATTTTACGAGGCTTTACACAGGAAACTAGCAAAAGACAACTGTTCATACAGTAATTTACACAATGGGTGGGGGAGAAACATTAGCTTTATATATTTAAATATTTATAAGTTGTTTGCTTTGTAAGGAAGGACCACAGAATAATCCTGCCTTTGTTCTTAAAAAGTGTGATCAGCATTTTCTTGCTAAAAAGAGTTGATAAGCAACTGGGCATTCTTTTAACAAAGGCTGAAGAAGCCCATTGAAAGCTTAATGCTTTTAGGAGGGGGTCTCTTCTCCAAGGAAGAGCAGAACATTAGGTCTTTAATATTGATAAGGAAAGGCACATAAAAGAAATCATCTAATAGCAGGGACTTTAAATAAGGGATTTCAGAAAACTTGCAATAAATGTTTCAGCAAACTCTGGAACAGGTGGTGCGATCTACATGGCAGTCTGAGCCAGTGAAAACACAAGTCAGCCAGCAAGAAAGTTGCTGAAGCATGGTTCAAGAAGACATAAATAAAACACTCTCACAGGAAAAAAAGGAAAAGCCTTTCAAAATGCCTGTTACAAACACAGGGGTTTCCTGGGCACAACCCCAGTACACTGACAAGGTGGGTGGAGGTTTTCCCAGTGGCACAGATTCTAAGCAAGCTTCTTGGTAAAGAGACTCTGAGGTCCCAGCTTTCAAAAGAGATTAGAGGCAGAACCCGTTTGAGAACAAGCTATTTCCCAGGGGCCATGACCAAAATAAATATCTCTTTATAGATTTGATCAACCAAGATTGTACTTACCATCATCACAGTGTCAAGATAATCTGAATCTGAAAAAATATGGGGGTTTTTAGGAGATAAATCCACATCCTCAATGTAGTAGTCAACTATCATTGAGCCTCACATCACAGACAACTTGCATGGGTCAGCTAAAAGCAGATACTAAGGTCAGGAGCCTATGTTGGCCATTTTTTGTGATAAACTCATTGCAAAAATTCATCAAAACACAGCCACCAGGAAAGGATCCAAATGAGAGTACAAAATGGACATCAGGAAGAAATGCAATGGAAGCAGCATCTAAAGCCAGGTCACTGTGGAGGCACATCTCCCTCTCATAGCACTGACTCTTTTCCTTTGCAAAATAAAGGCAAAACTGCAATGAAGAGAAAAAGTCCTTCAAGGTATTGTGGAGTGACAAACTGATACATGGCTTTACAGCTTTCTGCAGACAAAAGTGGTCACCTTTGTGGTTTTTTAGAACATAAGGAGCTGAGTAAAGTGATAATAACGAAAAAAAAAAATTTATTTATTCTCTTAAGTGAAAAACACTTTTTACATTAAAGGGTGAACAATGTTCTCAATAGATCCACCTAGTGGAATCGAGCAAATTCTGCTTCCAGAATAAAGGCACAGCATTTATAAACCCATGCAGGACATACTTCTGTGCCCCTCTTCCATTCAGCACAACAGGGGCTCCAATACCCTCCAAGAGAGCAAGAGTGAAAGCTGCAGTAAGTCTCAGTACAAGCACAATGTAGAAGATCAGGAGACAACTGTTGCTCCAGGATTTAAACTTTAACATTTAAATTTATGTGGAATTGGTATAGCAGGTCTCCTTCTCCAGGTGTAATCACCAGGAATTATGATTGATCAGGAGGAGAAAGTGCTGGGAAAAATATCCGAAAGAATAGCTGAACTTCAACTGTAGAGTGCATTAGCACTGACCTAGCTCTTGTAGCAAATGCACATTGAACCTGTTCACAGTCTGTGACAGCTCTTCAGGAGCTATTTAAAAGAGACAGTGAGATCTTACCGCTGAGGCAAGACTCCAGAATATTTTTTTGGGTAAGCATTTCTTCTTACTCAACTATTCTAACCAATATCCCACTTTTCAACAGTTTCCTTAAACTTTTCCTGTTTCTTTCCACCCTGGTCCCAAAGATTACAGCAGGTATCTGAGGTTGAAGAAAGCCTGGGATATTTTGGGAGGATCTGAAGAGACCCCTGGCAGACCGCAAGTGATTTTGGAGGATGGCTTCCCACACGATTCGAGTGAAGGCGTCTCCCCTCAGGGGTCCAGCGCACAGGCTGTGCTGGGTGAGGTGGACTCAAAGATGGGGCCCCTTCACCCAGCACAGCTTGGCCATGGCATGCCAGCGCCAGGGCTGTCCCTGGCAGCAGTGCCCCGTGGTCATGGCAGCCAGAAAACACTGCCAGGGTGGGAGTGGGCTGGCAGCCTGAGGGCAGGGCAGAGCTCACCCACTGCTGGCCTGGGACACAGCACCCTGGTGGCACAGCCAGCGTGGCCCCTGCCTACTGCTCACACCCACCCCAGGGACACCATCCCAGGGGGTTCAGAACAGGCTCTTTTTTAAACTAATAATAACCACAGAGCTCCTAAGAACTGGCACAGCTGGGGATGTCTGAAGAGATGTGATTTACACCCAGTGGTTTGTTGTACCCTTACCACAAACATCAGCTATTGAGTACGAGCTGCAGCAGCCCACGGGCTTCCCTCCATCATCTCCAGCACGGCCATGCCCAGAGCAGCCTGGGCACAGGGAGCTGCAGACTGGTCCCACAGAGGGGCAGTAGTGGTGGGTGGGCAGTGGACAGCAGCTGGGGCTGCACTCAGTGCACGTGAGGATCTCAGCATGGTCCGGGCAAGCACGGTGTGATACAAACACCCAGAAAAAAAGATGGAATGGACATTTAGTGTTGCTGCTTTGCTTCCAAGAGTTGTTTTAAGCAATTCCAAATAATACTTGTGTCTCCATTTTTTTATTTTCCCCTAAATAGCTTTAATGAAAAGCACACCCTCAAGCTCTCCCACTGCACCTGCCCCTTGAGAGAGTCACTCTGAGTGTCCAGGTACAGACACAAGACCAGAAAGTTCTACTAAAACTGATGCCCAAGAACATGAAAAATAATCACCTGGAGGAGAAAATTACATCCCTAGCTTTGTCATTAGGGAGGCTCCACGGTACTGTGCCATAGGTTCTTTTTCAGGGTTGTTTTCTGAGAGTGCTAATAAAACAAAGAGGACTATCTCACATCCTCACAGGAGACTGGACACTTGAAAGTGATTTAGGCAACATCCCTGGAGAGTTGCAGAGGCCCTGGGAATGGGACAAAGGACTGAGCTGGCTATGATATGTATGTGAAGAATATACATCAATACAGAGGGACACCAGTGAAGAGCAGAACATCTGAAAACTGATGAAGTGGAGAGCTCTCTGTAATGCAAAGCACCTGAATGATGTGTGTACACACAAAGATTTGTTCAGCTCTGCTCATATCTAGCCCTCTTGGACAGTTGGATTTGATTTGCCATTTTCCTGCCAAAATATTGTTGCTGTACCTCAGCACCTGGCCTTTCTTCAAAGAAATTGCATATGACTCTCCTGTCCTCACCTAAACCAGTCCAGAATATGAGTTCAGGAGAGGTTAGAGGGACCTTCTTTAATAAAAAACGTTTCTAATAATTTAAAGACTCGAAAATAAAGATTTTTTGTATCTTTAAAAATTTCCTGTTTCCATTATTCTGTTCATATATAGCTGCTCACCCACCCTGAGATGAAGACTGCTGTAATCAGCCGGCTGGCTTACAATGAGAGGGTCACACAAGAGGCCAACTAACACTGTCTGCACAGCCAGCAGAGGGAGGCAAAGAGTATAATTGGGTTTGATTACATTATTTTAAACAGAATTTAAAGCATTTCTTAACCAGATGGGAAGCTGGTTTCCTAAAAAGTAATACAATAAATACTTAAGATAGACACTTCCACCAAAGTTTTACAACAGCAAAGGTGATGTCAAAGAACACCAACACTATGACCTTTATAATTTCCTTTCTGTTAACCTCAAGGGGCTTTAAGGCTTTGGGTATTTATTTGCAATTTTCTCACTTAACCCAAAAGAGTTTTTTCCAGATGCTATTTAATTTTACATAAGAAACTTGAGTCTTTTTTTATTTTGTGGAAAGCATCTTTGCATAATTAGAGGCATTTGAAGGGGGAAACCATCTCTGAAACAACTGGGAAGTAATGCCAAAATGTAGAGTCTGAGATGGTTGAAAACTTACTCTGCCTAAACAGCTGAGAAAGGACATTTCTCTCCAGTGAGTGTTCAGTGCTCCTTCTAACAACATATATTTACCCCACAGAGGAAAAAAAGGGTGAATGGGAAGTTGGAAATTTTAAAGAATGGAATAAAAAGCGGACAATGAAAAGGACAGAAGCAAAGAGACATTCTTATGCCCTGTAAATTAGCAATAACAAACACAAGCAAAACAAGGCTTCAAGTTTTCAAGTTTGTTAGGAATCACATGGAAACCCCAGAGAATTCAAACAACCTACCTATGTTCCAGGAACATTTCAAATTAAGGGCTCTTTTCTCGTATCATTCCATTTCATCCTTGCGTTGGATTTAAGTTTCAACTGATGCTGTTGAAGAGCACCATTTTAAGATACAAGTTAGACCCTGGAAGATCCCTGGATCACAAGGCATGAGCATGTATGGCCATGTTATTTTACACCTCTTTAGCCAGGACTTGTTTCTCTGAAGTCCCACAGATGTGCTAAGAGCTGCAGAGGTGGGTGAGGAGCCTGTGCAGCCAAGGGAGCATTGCCTATGGCACTAACAAGGGAGGGACAGCTGAGATGGGGTAAATCTCAATTCACAAAGAATGGGAGCCATTGAGAGCCACCCATAGAGGTATTTTGTATGGGGATTCTGAGCCCACACTGCCAAACTGCATTTGTGAAAACTGTGTGGGGTTTTTTTTCTGTTTCCACAGTAATTTAAGCTAGAAGCAAATCCCCAAAAGCAGAATGATACACCAAGCAAAATCAGTGAAGCTCAAAGACTGTGCAAATTGCACAGAGGTGTGAATAGGACTTGTTATGTCTTTTTAGGCATCAAAATATGCCTAACAATGTGTTTCCAACCAAGCTCACAGGAATTTTAAAATGTGCTGCACCCTTTTACCTCCTCTTCGCCCTGTGCTTGGACTACCCAATATACGAGCAGCAATGCAGGTTTGAGGTATTTCTTTGTGCAAACAGGCTTATGTTACTGCTGCAGTCAGGGTTTTGCAAGCATTGCACTACTGTAATTAACTTCCAGAATATGGCCCACTGGGCAAAATTCAAGTTACACCAGTGAAAATCTTGAATAAACCCTTGGAAGCTAAAACTAATCACCACTTTAGAAATCCAAAGGTGATGAGCTTATCTGGTTAATAATAAGCTTTTTAAGAAAAAGTTATCAATCTGTATTTAACCAATAGACAGGAACTGGTTCAAAAAGAGTCTTTCCAATCCATCAGGTAATGAATGCCTATTAAAAAACTATAAATAAGCATTCACCCGAGAGCTTGGAATGGCACTTTGAGAGCCTTTCTGGTCACTCAGGTAAATAATGAGTTTTATATAACCTTTCAGCAAAGATTTTTTTGCAAATGAGGAGATGAAATGCAGAGAAGCATCTGATTAATGTTTAAGTTGAGGTACAAGCCAAAGCTCAACTGGGAATTCAAAGTTAGAGTTGGTGGTGTTGTTCCCTCACACTGTTTCCTCTAAGGGCTCAATGTTAAAGACTCTGTTGTCTTTATTTTGAATTGCTTATGACGGTTTCAGTTTAGGTTTTTGGTTTTTTTTTTTTTTTTTTAGCATTTATATTGAGGAGTATTTTGTGCTTTATCTGTTCACCCAGCAGACACAAAATCCAGTAAGAATTGCAAGGAAGGACAGAATGAAAGCCTCTAACTGATGTGTAGTCACCAGTGAAAATGCCTACAGTGGTGTCTCATCACACTCAAATCTGCAAGCACTGTGCTAGTTCAAATCTAATGATAAGGGAAAATAAAGTCCAAAACTCTCTGAACTTTCTGGTATCTCCTTCTGTTGATATTTACTAGTCTCCAATAAAAAATCACTCTTATCAAATATTTTGGGCTTTCTTGATGACTAAGAAAAAAATATACCCATAAAGAGATCCATTAATTATCTTAAAATCAAATAACCTGGTAACCAGGATATACGACAAAATTAAATGTGAGCCCTTTCCTGGACAGCTTTGCAGTCCTTCCTAAAGGATTGCTCGTCAGCTGTCCTCAACACCTAACACCGTAGGACAAGAAGAGAAAAATGGGTTTCACACCCCGAGGGTTAACAAACTTCATTTATTATATACTCGGAGAATGAAGATTGTACTGCAAGCTCAGGGATGAAAAAGGGAAACTTCTCCCAACTACAACCATTAGACAGACATTTAAAAAGGCTAAAATGGAAAGCAAGAGGGGGAAAAAAAGTGTCTGTATTCAATAGAGATCTTTCCTGATCCTTGTGCTTCTGAAGAAATATATCCTTCCAATTGTTCCATTTTGTGTTAAAACATATTTTTTGCATTTATTAATAATTCAAACATGTTGCTTAAAAAAATATTCATATCATGTGTTCATAGTTTCCATATACGTATGTCAAACTTTATTTTGTTTTACCATTATAATCTATGAATGGATTTACCCTTTGTTTCTGTTTTCAAATCTCTGAGGAATGTTTGATTAGGTAGGAGGGTTTGTTTTATGCATTACTTGTTCATCATTGCACAAGTGCACAGGCTAAACAAAGTTGGCATACTTCATACTGATTGGTGGAAACAGTGTAGTTAAACAGTGTAGTTAATACAAGGGAATGAGTAATTTCTCACCACAGCTAATCAGCTGCACAATAGCCATGGATCAGGCAGCACAGCCATATATCACAAATGCTTTTTAAGGTAGCTCGTAGCACACATGATTATCTACTAGTATCTGTTACAATCGTTTCACATTAACACACTCCCTCTGTATTTATTTAATCAAATGGCTCTCATGTGCAGCAGTCTATATACATAGCCAGACAGAATACTAGGAACTGTCACGTTAATGGCAAACCCAGGAATGTTCCTGCTGGTATATAATGGAAGATATGTCCAGGGTGTTGCAATTTAACAAAGTCAGGTGAAAAAGAAAAGCAAGAGCGCTGAAGATGACAAAACAGCTTCTGCTGTACTGAAGAACTGAAATCAATTTCATAATCCTATATCTATCATTCCATACATCTATAACTAAGAAATAACAAGATAAATACGTTGTAATATTATTTACCAGGTGTCTTCTGCATTAACTCCTTTCTATACTTTTGTGATGAGATGTCCTTTATTATGACTTGTAAACCTGTCATTGCTGAAGAAAGTATTTTTAGCAGCTCAGCATCAATACCAGTTCAGAATGGCATCCCTCTGTTAGGAAACAAGGCTGGGTTCAGTAGGAGTTAACATTAACAATTCAAGAGACTGTAGGAGAAATTAGAAACATGAGCCCTCCATAATGATGATAAAATCAAACTGGCAAATAAATGTATTCTCAAATGTCATAGTAAGAAAATGGATGAATATATGCAACTAAAATGGTCTCTTAAATTTCAAGTGCATGGCCAGGATTCTCAAGAACTTGCTCCTAAATAGAAGAAGCTGAATTAGAAATCTATCAAGTAATCTCAGTACTGCATATCTGCACATGTAATGCAAACTTCATGAAGTCCACAATTTCACCCTACTAGTCTAATCCAAAGCCCACTGGGATCTATTCCTCTGAATTTGATGAGTTTTGGATCAAGCCTTTTGAAGATAAGGAGTGAGCTGGAAACAAAATGATGCCATAAATCAGAATGAGTGGTACAGAATTAAGTAGTACAAAATATAGCTTTCAGTAGTATATTATGCTAAGGTTATAAAATAAAACAACACAACTATTGATGCATAAAGAGAAAGGAGAAAGATACACAAATATTTGTGTTATTAAGGAATTAGTGAAATTACAGTGATTCACTTTCTTAAAAAAATATAGGCTCTATTTTGATATTCACACTTAAGGAAACACTTCGGCTCTGATAAAACCAAGTGGATAATTAAAAATTACAATATTAATTGTACCCTTAACACAGATAAGTAAACTTGGAAAGAAAGTTTTAATGAGTTAAGTGAAAAGGCAATGTCTAAATTAACTGAGTGAATTGGCAAAGGGAAATTTATTGTATATACTGACCCTTTTAACTTGTTTTAATGTCTGAATTTGAACTACATAGATTAGTTTTCATTACATGATACATTAAATTATAAGGATAAAAGTATTCCTCTCAGAATCTGCTTTCTAGGACAGGTTACAGTGCTTACAAATTAATTGTCCTGTAATATGTTATAATAGTAACTCTAAATCCATGGATTCGGTAAAGGTTCCTGAGGGAAATGACAGCACTGGAATATATTTAGAAAGTCAATATAAAAGAATAAAACAGAATCACACTGAACTTTGCTAAAAATGCAAACAGTTCACAGCACATGGCAGTTGTGGGAATTCCCAGTGCTCTCTGGACGATGTTGGCTCCTGCAAAGCCCCTCTGGCACGTGCCACAGCCCCAAGGTGTGCGGAGGTGACGCTCAGGGACACGAGCACGTCTCAGACCCACGCACGGCTGAGAGCCATGCTGGACAGGCTGGAGGAGGGGAGCTGCTCTCACAGGAAGACACCACGTGCCTATGAAAAGTGCATGGCACATTCCAGAGCAACTTCTGGATAAAATAACCTCCTGCCAAATCTTGACTGAAAGAACTGTGACGTAAAAGCCGACACAGATGTACACCCCACGGGGACCTGTCTGACTGTATCAGTTTTTAATGTATCTTTCCATTATATCAAAGATCCAAATGATAAATCTAGCACTGAGAGACAGCAAGGGAATTTGTGACATTACTCAGAGGACTCGGTGTCCATAAACTAATGAATGGATAAAACTGATCTCAATATTTAGTTTCCCATTTTTGACAAATACAGTATTGATGACTTTTTGCTTAACTGTTTCATAACACCATACTTGTGAAAATTTAACTAAACAGAAACTGCTCAACCAGAAATACACAGCAGCAGATACTGGGATTACATATATAATTAAGAAACAGGCATGGCAGAAGACCATAATATAGCATGATTTAGAAGTCCAAATCTTTCAGCTCCTACTAAATACTGTCAAGCACCACGAAGTTCTGAGCCAGAACCAGCTGAAAACAATGGAAAGATTTCCACTGGTTTAATAAGCAATGAAAAAAAATGAATAAAAGTGAACCAAGTTAGTAAATGTGCTGTTGCTCAGAGTGGCTTCTAAATAAATATAAAAATCACATTTCTCACTCTGAATCTTCTAATTCTGGAAGGCACATAGCAAAAACAAAAGAAGGTGAAGACTGTACATTCAGAAGGAGAAAGAGGCTTCTTGCAGGTCCTTCATACATAGCTGGCTTGAGAAAAACAGGGACATTTCAGATTTGGACACTGTAAGAAACAGCCACATGCAGTAACAGTACAGAGTGAATGGTCTGTAATAAGTAAATTTCAAAATGTTAAGTTCAGATACAGACATGGAAGTTCAGTTCAGCCAAATCCACCAGCAAATGCTCCCCTAAACCTCCCAGAGGGCATTTAACTACTTCCCACTTCCTCATCACCACCTTCAGGGAGGTAACCCCTGCCAGCCCCCAGTGAGGGGGTCAGCCCTGTCACCCAGGACATGCTATGCTTCCCTCCTTGGTACCCCTGTGCAGGAAAAGAAGCTCCTGCCCACCAGTGAGCCCTGGCACTGCCCACAGCAGACCTCCTTCCTATTTGGGAAGACAAAAAGGCTTTTTACAGATGCCTCATACACAGTGGCCCGAAAAAAGGGACATTTCAAGTTTTTGATTTGAAGGTGTGTTATTCACGTGCATTCTGGGATGCCTAGGGTGCTGCCATCAGAAGACACAGGGAATCACAAGGAAAAGGAGAAAGAAGTGTTTCCTCAGCCACATTCAAGCTGCAAATGGGAATGGGCAGACTGGGGAGCTTTCCGCTGTTCATTCAATACACCGTGAAGTGTCAAAAATCTCTTTTACATGCTTTTTTCCACCTCCCTTTAGGAAAGGACCAGAATTACAACCAAGAAGCTAATAACTTGCTATGAACAGTGGTATTTGTTGAGGCATGCAGTTTCCAAATGGGAATTTGGGCTTGTTTTTATTCTTCACTTAACACTTCCCCTGCCCAGCACAGAGGTTTACACTGGTGTTGTTCCGACTATGACAACACACAGAAAGCACATGGCCTAATAACTCCAACTTTAACAGACCCATGGCTTCTAACAATGCAATTGCAGAGGAATTTGCCCTAAACAAAGCCCAAATACAGAAGTGCCCATTGCAGTTAACAGCAATTAATGTCTCCTCAGACTGCTACGTGCCTTAACCGTGGCCAGAGGGGATCTCAGGGCGGGGGGAGAGAGGGACACCTGCGTCTGATGGTCACCATGCTTCCTGGCACGAGCCTCAGAGCAAGGGAATTAGAAGCAACAGCATCACAGCCATGCAGTCTGAGCGTCTGGTTCCCCACGAAATGAAACTGGAATCACTGCCTCCCGAAAAACTCACACAACACAACCCAAGCAGCAGGGGAGAAGCACTGAAAAACCCACAAGAATTGAATCTATTAGAAATATTCTCACTTGTCCTGTTGTGACCCACATAGGAAAACTTTGGAAAGAGCACATCTCACACCCAAGGAAGGGTGGTGGTGTAACTGGTTCAAAGTGGTGCTTCCCTGAGACTTCCTGATCCATCAGCCGGACATGTCCCCAGGCTGCCACCAGCTGCCCCCACAGCCCACCCCTCCCACAGCTCGCCAGCCCAGCTCAGGCCAGTCATGCCACAAATGGTCTCCCAGCCTTTCCTCTGAGCCTGTGCACCCTCCCCAGCCTCCTCCTCCTCCAAAGGAGGGCAGTCACCAGTACAACACCCGCTTGCCCCAGTCAGCCCCAGTGCAGGTTGCACTGACAGTGCATTGATTAATAGGTTAACACCAAAGTATTAATAAATACAGAGGAATTACATAAAGAGCAGAGGTCTGTATTCATAATACAAATGAATCAATTTCAAAAT
Organism: Aphelocoma coerulescens; assembly: GCF_041296385.1. Classification (NCBI taxonomy): domain Eukaryota; kingdom Metazoa; phylum Chordata; class Aves; order Passeriformes; family Corvidae; genus Aphelocoma; species Aphelocoma coerulescens. The sequence continues at coordinate 14,972,700 of NC_091025.1, read as the reverse complement.
GTAAAAGTACTAAGGTGCATTTTCACTTTGTGCTTTATGACACCCACAATACCTTGGCCTGACAAATTAAGATTGACATTTAAAAATTACTAAGAATCCTGTCAGGGCAGGTCTAGAGCATCCATCATTGCTGGTGAGCACTGTGTGCTCACACCAAGGGAAGGAGAGACCCTTAAAGGTTTGAACAGAAATGTGGTCTACAGATAAGCCAGGGGAACATGAGAAGCCATATCCTGTTAAAGTGACAATCACCATTTTTAAAGCCACAGACCAAGTATATTTGCTATTTGCATGTAAGCAATTTATAATAGTAAGCCATAAGGAGAAAACAAAAAGTGTAAGAGGAAAACGATGCCTCTTCTGAACTTGGTGTATCATCACAAACCTGTTAACTCTATGTGAGAGGCAACCTAAGGGTATCAAGTTCAAAAAGCACAGAATCAATAAAAAGTCATTAAAAATCAATGTATGAACTGGTTTTCATGCCCTCAGCCATCACTCCTAGGCACTAATGCTCTAATAATTCTCAATTGATATGCACAGAATATGCCAATTTAAATTTATTGGAGTACTTCAAATTTTTAAGAGCTTAACTTTGGAAAAGATTGGCTTTATAGGACCAAAGCAGTGAAGAATGATCAGGAATGTTTAGAATGCCTTACATTTTCAGTAACGTGAAAGAGATTAAAGAAGTAGGCATATGAAATTAAGAATGATTTAAAAATCACTGGATTCATTCAAATTGCTAGAAATGCTTGAATTGCAACTAATATTGGTAGTTAGTACACATGCAGTGAAGGGGGTCTATCCTTACCTCAATGTCCAAGGGAACTCTCCCATAGCATGAGCCAGTTCTGCATGGATACCAAAAAGAAAGGGAACAACTTGCATATGCACAGAATACACAGTAATTCCAAGTGTAAAACAAACCCTTTCCACCAAAAATCCCCCAGAACTTCCCAGATTAAAATAATTTCAAAATGTAACAGAATTTGAAATTGCCTCTCTGGTTAGAAATTCTGGTTGTTATTAATTTTTTATTTCTGGTTGACAATAAAATGTTTTGCAAAAGACTCCAGTGGAAACATCTGGAAACACACAAAAATCCACAGTGGAGGGAGGGCAAGCCATGGTCCCTGTGTGTGGGGCAGATGGGAGCTAGGAGGGATGCTACAAAGCCAGACACTGTGGGAGGATCCTGACCCCTGGGAGACACTGACCTGTCATTCAGGCTCCTACTGATTCACGATTTTCACCTTCAGTTTTAGAAATCCTCTCTAAGTATAAGAGATGCAAGATATTTGCTGTATCCCACAGCCTAGCCCAGGAAGGGTTTTGGGCACAGTGCCTACTGTGCTTCTTAAAAGGAAATGTGTGGCTGCATTTACTTTTTCTTCATATTCACTCCTGGAAAATATACCTAGAGGGGAAAATTTAAGAAGTAGTATTAACAGCTCAGTACCACCAAGATAAAAGCTGGAAAAACAAGGCATTTAAAAGGGTTAAGGTAAAATAATAAACTGTTATTAAGCCTATTAAGAGTTTTAAAACATCATTGTTTATGGCATGATAGAGCTTGGCTTTTTATGGGTGTTTCATTCGTACATTTTACTTATTCTGCTTCTATTTAATGATGCTGTGGATCTCCACTTTAAAGCCCTCGGTAATGCACTGATTTCATCTGAATCTGCTAACCCTACTTTTAAAACAATGGTGCACCAAAACAGAGGTTAACATTTCATAGCTTCCAACTGCAAGCAGAAAGGCTAAAATTTTATGAAGGCCCTCAAAAATAATACCCATTTCATAAAGTACAACATATACAGAATTAAACTGGTGTCTCCATTCGATACTTGCTGAGAAGATGAAAGGCACTTTAAAAGCAGTCTCCACGTTCTTACGTCTCTGTCTGTGCCTAAATGGCCAGCAGCTGCCATGCCCCTGCTGTTGTCTCCTCTCTGCCCTGGGGAGGGCTGTGCCATGTGGTGATGCTGTCAGGGGACCCCCCCGAGCAGTGCCCTGTGACACAGCCCCCAAAGTCCACTCTTGAATACAGCCCACACCCCACACCTAAGTGAGCAAGACATAATAGAGTAATCTTTTATTAATGTTACAAAAATTCTGGCAGGAGTAAACAATCAACACTTTATGAATTTTGGTTTATAGTTTAACTTATTTCACAATACTCTTACTTACTGCTACTTCTCTGCAATTCTTTCTCTGTGTATTATCTTAGACTTGCTAGATCTTAGCTGATGAAAGAAGGGGGAAAAAGCCCACAACTTTTATCCAGTGAGACACTTTATCAAGAAAATTCTACAAGAAATTGGTTGTTACCTGCAGATAACAACTGGTTTGTTAGTTAATGGCTAGAGGCAAAGCCAAGGCCAGTTAATGCTCCAGCTGTCCAGTCATTAACTGCAGTAAAGACTGATTTCGAGGAGGTTATTGCCGTGATAAAATATCCTCAAAAGATTATAACAGCAATAGTGTACAGAAAAAAAAAGTATTAGTGGCTATAGTGTGACTGAATGGCTGCATTTGAAAAATTGGTCATTCCCTGGCGGTTCATAACCGATTTTCCACCAGTCAAAAAGCAAGTTGTGCTCTGTTAGGTTTATTGTACAAGGCAATAAAAATATTGGCCAGGTTAAATTGTCAGCGTGTTATGACATTAACCATTCTTTTACTGTGCTTAATTTAAGTGTTACTATGATTCATTATGGAAAGAAACTGTCCTTTGCAAGTAAACAGGCATTTCAGCACTGGGAACAGACAGCAATAATAAATTTGAATGCAAAATTAAATTTCACTTGATGGCTTTCCCCCTCTTCATAATGATCACCTTTTTTCTTTTTTTCTTTATAGAAATACTTCAGAATTCTTGGCTATTTAGTTTGCAAGATTGTCTTCCAAAGTTTGCATTATTGATGTGATGCTTGGCAGCAGTACTCTACTTAAGAGTGTGACAGCATTTCCATTAAAAAACCTTTTTGATGGCTCACTTGGCCATCAAAAGTCGCCTTGTGTTTCATTTGGCATGCGGAGCCGCAGACCTCAGTGCAGATCTGAACCATGTGAGCTGCTCCTCTCTCTCGCTCTCCTGCTTAAGGTCAGCAATGCACACACAAAAAATGTGCACACACGATTTCTGTGTGCATGGTTCTGTAAATCTGGATCTGTTTGTATTAAATTACAGGAAAGTATGCAAAGTTCTGCAGATATCTATGTTAATTTGCATGCTTTTATCATAAAGGCTATGTGCTATCATAGTAATCTTAATATACATTGACAGACTACACCATAACCACTCCAAAAAGCCATTAAGGTTTATTTTATAAATGTATAATAAGAATCCTTGGTAGATTCAGCATTGCACAACTCAATTTTTTTATTATTATTATTCACTGACACCTGTAACAGAAGAGGAGCCATTGAACTTTACATGGCTAAAGCATCAGACTAAAGTTTTCCACAGAATCTGGAGCAGTTAGGCTGAAGTTTTCACTGAATTTTAACATTTACTTAATTCCAAGACACTGCTTTGAAGATTCACACCTAAATGATCCAGCAAACAAATTTTAGTGGGATCAACTGGCATCCTGGCTCCTCTGAAAATAATATCTAAGCGCTCCAGGGTTTTGCCATAGTTTCAATTTCACTCTTGCTCCAAGAGCTGTTATGCCAGTGAGCCCTGTCCATTATGATGAGGGATTTTACCAGTATAAATGATGGTACAGTTCATCCCACTGTATCAAGGCTTCACAGTCCAAGTAGTCACTTACCACAAAGCCCCTGTACACTGCAACATTAAATCCCAGGGTCTTCCATAGTTAAGGCTGCCTTCCATTTCCTAGTAATTCTTAAGGCACTTCTAAAGCTAAATGCTTTGTTTTTAAACACTACCATCCTCAGGCATGAGTGAATTGTGAGCTTTTCTGCTACACTGATCAACCACACCAAATGATTATGTTCAGACTTCTTAAAGTAGTGTCAGAACAGGCTCCAACCCTGCACACACCTCCCTGAGAACCTGCTGCACCAGCACGTGCCAGAAAACAGCAGGGAGCACACCAAGATGACAAGAAGGTGTTTACAGGTACAAGCTGACTGGTTTCTGAAAGCCAAGACCTGATCAGTGGAGCTCCCTTCACAACACTGAAATAGTCCTCCGATGCGGTGACTCGATGAAATAAGGTTATATTGTTATGACCAAAAGTTTCTCTGGGTGTAATCACACATGTAAATACATTTAATAGGTGTGTATGGGTGGATGCATGTATTTTATATACATAGATGCATTATATATGCAGAAGGTAGCCACATATACACGGATCTGCTTGTGCTTTCATGAGTCCATAGAGACCCAGAAGTACTCAGCATATGCAAATACCCAGCAGCCCTTCAAGAAGGTGCTGGCAATACCATTTTAATCACAGGACCACTTTTGCACAGAGGAGTTAAGGGACTTGCCCAATGCCATACAGCAAACCAAGGGAGAAGCCACGAAAGCTCATCTGAGCTGCAGTTCAGACTCCTGGCCTGGTCACAGACTGAGCCCGTATCATGTCTCCCCATGCTGCCAGCCACGTCCTCTCCTTTAAGAGCAGCCAGTAACCACTCAGCCCTTGTGTAAGCCCTGCCACCATGTATAATCAGACACACAGCCTGTCATTGGAATCTATGTCTTATAATTAGGTCCACACAAATGCTGAAACTTCAAAATAGAGTTTAGAAGGGTTTCCAGTACATCTGATGCCACAGGCATCACAGTTCTGCCTCTGGACTTACCAGCTGCTGCTCCAAGGCTTGGGCCAACTGTTGCTGCCAAAGGATACTCAGATGATGTGAGAAGCTGGAACACTGAGAAGGGAGTTATTCGTCATCTTTGATGTTGGAACTTCAAGGGAAGCGCCGGCTCCTCTCCCAGCCATCGGCGTGCTCAGAGATCAGCCCTACCTTGATGTTTGCTCTGCTGTTGCTACGGCTTAAGCTTGATTTTAGGCATCAGTTGGCTGTAAAAGTGATACAAACATGGCACACTAATCACTACCGAAAATGAGAAGTGCACAAATATCTTTACAAGTCTGTTCTCTATCGGATTCCAACCCTTTCCAGATGAAGTTACAAATGGATTATTCAGTTTAATTTTTTTTACTCTTAAATACGACCTTTTAAGATAAAGTGATTCCAGAGGGCTTCCAGATGACTTGCCATTATTTCAATGCTGATGGCACACAGACACTGCTAGTGTGAAGAGCAGAAGCCTGCAGGGCGAGGATCATCATGTTCAATACTGCAAGGAACATAGATTTTATCCAAGGACATCAAGGTCAGTTTTCATGCTACCAAAAAGCTCAAGAGGAACGCTTATATAGAAGATCAAGATTATCTTGGTTTTAAAACTGAATTTTCAACAACATTTTGATTTAAACAGAGGAATACAGGAAGGAGGGGTGCAGATTCTCTCCCAAGCCACTCGTAGTCCCATCCTGATGTGTATTGCTACCATGGCCGTAATAGATGAACTTTTGGTCCTATAATGTCACACGAGATTCTCCAGAGTCATCTGAAAAACTGCAAAAGACTCAGGCATTTCTCCTGCAGCCACACCTCTCTCTACTTTGGATATGCTGCAGGAAACCAGCCCTGGTGGCACCAGTTGCGAGTCATTTTTCTTCTGGACTAGGAATCCCTGTGTCCCCTGAGAATGACACACAAAGTGCTCACCATTTCCAAATTGAGGACATGCACTGGCACCAGCACCAATTCTCTTCCCCATATCTTCTCAAATCAAGCAATTTCTCTACACTGCCCACCAATAAATACAGGCTTTTAAAAAAATCCTTTGTAAAATCTATATTAGACACAAAGTCTTCCAGTCCTTTTCTACTTTAAAGTGAAAAGAAGAGTCAAGCTCATAGTCAAAATCACCTTCAGCCAAACCCCCACTGTCAGACAAGTGCATCATTGTGGATTTTGGATTGATGAACTACTGTATTTTAGTTTTTCTGCCAAAGCAACATGGGTCTCATCAGCAGGAAAGAGAATAGAGTGAGACAGAGAAGAGAGGCAGCGCAACACACTGCACCTATGCAAGGGCTGCCAACAGAAAAAAGGGCACTCTCTCGGAGGGCAAAGACACAGCTGTATTCGAAGGACAGGCAAAGGCGCGGCAGAGAAGAGAGCAGAGGTGGTACTGGGAAAGGCACGTTAGCAGGTAATGCTGCTGGGGCTTTGGGGAGAGAAAACGCTGAGCAAAAATGGTGAGATTATCATGCACACACCGAGGCAGCAGAACCAGCTGCACCAATTTTCTAGCAAGTGACCCACGGCACCGGGACAGCTGAAGTGACACAATGCATGAATAGGCCAGAAGAGAGGGAACTTGAGGGGGAAACATTCATGTGGCTCTTGCCACACCCATGCATCTTTTCCATTTTTCCCAAGAACTCATATTTTTGAGTTATAACATTTATGATGATGACCTCATGGGAGAGCAGCCTCCATTCTGGGGGTCTCTCACTCTCCCTGGCCTCCTTTCCATCCTGCTGGAACATAAGACAGCAGCATTTCCCACCTCTGTCCCCTCTGGAAATGCCCTTCCCATGCCCTTTGTTCTCCCTAGCCTGGCCTCTGCCTCTCCCCCCACCAGCAACCCCTGCACTGTCCCTGGGCTTCTGCATATCCACCAGTAAAATAAAAAAAATAAAAAAATAAATACACACTACAGGTGGAGTTCATCCCCATCTTTTCTAGGACTGTGTAATCCTACACAACATTGTATCGTTGTCATTCTGTTCTGCTTGCATGGCACCCATCACACATCAGCTTCCAAGGCTCCTGAAACAAGGTTCAGGAGAAGATACTTTTAGTACATGCTAATTTTAGTACTCTTGCACACAGACACACACCCATGTGCACCCACACATGCAAATAAACACTTTCAGAGGGAGACAGTTTTAATACTGAAAACTTACTTTAACTTCAAACTTATTTAAGACTTAAAAGAGTTTAAGCCAGATTTATTTTGGGTGACAAGTATTTCTTACATCTAAAGGATAAATATTTTCTCCTATTTTAACAACATCTCTTCCCTTTGATTTTCTCACACATGTTGTATTTAACTAATAGAGTACAAATACCAAAACAATGGAATATCCAGGATTAACTCAGCAAATGCCATTAGATTTTGTGCAAGCATAGTATAGAAATGGCACAAAAACTTTACATCCTTAAGGATCATTTCCAGTGATTCACTTTCAAAACTAAGGGATTTCTAATACTTGAAAAATTCAGTATATTTCATAGAGTTATTACATTTTGTACAGTTCTGAAATAATGCCAATTTTGCAACTTAATTTGTTAAAATGATAATAAACGAGAAGGCTGTCACTTGACAGAGAAAAAACTATCTCTTTTTTCTGTTATCTGTTTTGCTGTAAGGTTAATTCTTTATATTTTGTATTTAAATTAATTCGGATTTCTTTCATAATAGGGGGCTTACTATATTATGGAATTAGTAAAGAAATGGGCAAAAAAAGACAGGGAGAGAAGGAGGGGGAGAGGAGAGGGTAGGAAGAGATCAATTAAATAATTTTTTTGTCAAAAATCAGATATGCACGTATTTTAGTTTGGAGAGCATATGCTGCTCTTGATGTGGATCCAAACTGAGGCAGCGCATTGAACAAAATAAAACCAGCTCTGTAATTATTAGCAGAGACATGTTCGTGAGGACCATTTCCTGTAGAAAATGCCACTTTTATTTTCTTTCCTGTATCTTACTCAAATCCCCTTAGCAGAGAAGAGAAGGAAGAGGCCAAGTTACAGATTGTGTTTAAGTAATAAGCCATGACCAGCATCAGATTCTTTGCCTATTATCTCACGCCTTGGAATGTTCTGGAGGGCCTGTGGCTGGCCAGACCCACTGGGGGTCTTCTCCCAGTGTATTGGCCACATTCCTGAGTTTCAAGGAAAGCAGGAAAGCAAGCCAAATTTGCCAGTGGATGCAATCTACAATCACTCTTTGGCCCAGATGACAAAACAATTCAGACTCCATTGGCATATTGCAGACAGATATTGCAACCTGCAGGAATGGGCAAAACACAAGAATAAGGCTTGCAGTGTTTTGCTTTAAAGCTATAGGAAAGATATGGGAGATGTATCTGAAGAAAGGTGATGGTTCAATCTTGATTTGAGAATTGTTGACCTTCTCGCTTTTGGGGAATTTTTTTTGCACCAGAGCTACAGAGAAGTAGGCATGACTAGTTTAGCAGAGAATCAAGAGAAAATTAGTTACTTGGGCAAATATTTGTAGGATTGGGAAGAGGGAAAAAGGCAGAAAAAAAGTCACTAGTCACTAGAATAAGAATAAAGCTGTTTGATATATCAGGCACAGATATGAGTTCTTGGTGACTAAAAGGCCAAATTAAGTTTTTGGGATTACAAATTTGTACTTGTATCAGCATCTGGAAGGCCATTTTCAAGCTCGTAAGATTCATCAAACAACTGAACTTTTAGCTTTACAAACCTGTATGAACAGAGATGCATAAGGTTGCCCTTACCCATCTGGAAGAAGTTGCATTTTTAGGAATATTTTCAGAGTACACTTAAATGTTGCAAAAAGAAGATACATTCTCCCCAGCTATTATTTTATACTGATTGTTACAATTTGCTTCTCTTGCTGTCCTATTTCTCTTTGAGGTGGGAAGCAGGAAGATCAAGACTTCTCATGAAATGCTGGATGATCCTTCTTGTTTGTTCTTTCATAGGGGCACATAAACCATAAACTTGGTACTCTGCAAAGAGTAACCAGGAGCACTAAGAAATTGCGTTATCAGACACCTACAGTAATTTATTGGACACTATCCCTCCCCATCACCATGCCACCATCAAATATCTGTGATGCCTGCACTTATCAGATGCCACAGGAGGTGTTTGCATGGCATGGATGGGGCCTCATCCCCTCAGTAGTCGAAAAAACACAGATAATTGCCAAGGAGAAGATGCAGGGATAGGTCTCCCATATGACCCCTAGGTTCATGGTTCCAAACTCCTCACAGTGGGGTGAGTGGAAAGATGCACTCACCTCTTCAGGTACATCCATTTCATACACCTTGGCTCCAACGAAGAAAAAACAATCCGAACTCCCACAAGATCCATAAGCATTTCTGTCTGCATGCTGGTTCGATGCCTGGGGCTCCCTGCAAAGTCTGAGATTATATTTATGCCAGTACAGGAGAACTCTTTCGCTGATGACAGCCCTCTAAAGGAATCAAAATGAGAAACCAACCTTTTTGCTGCATTCAAATTGCCCTAGAAATTTGGACACAGCTCTTACAAAGGTAAAGATTTAAAAATTGCCACTTCCCAAAGTGCAATTTAATATTATTTACATTATGGAAGAACCCCAGTAGGCTCAGAGGGACACTGCATTAGTCATGATGCAGATACATACAAAGACGTGACCCTTGCCCCAGAGAACTTTTATCAGTCCCTAATTAACCTCTTCATGATCCTTGAAGCCAGAATAATCAATGAGTCTCTATTCTGACTTTCAATTCATTCAGCTGGAGAAGGAGGAGAATCTATAGAAAAATTATTTTAAAAAATAGGACTTCTAAATTACCTCCTGTGTGGGACAGCCCTCTAATAAACAATACTGAGTCTGCCAAATCACTCCTGTTCTAAATAACCAGCTCTCCCTGTACAGCATCTGCTGTCTGAAAGGGCTTCATTTGTTTTTACTATTATGAATAGTCAAGAATTCAGTATCACATGAATGGGAAGCTTCTAGAAAACTTAAATATGCTTCATTGAGCTTGATGAATGGCTGACTGTTGCATTGTTATAAGATATACTAATACACTAGAAATCTGACTTTACTGTGATTAAGTCCCATGCACAGGATTGAACAGGAATATACTCCACCCTGAAGAAAATGTCTATTGACATTTTCCCAGCTAAAAAATCTGGGATTTTCAAAAGGTCCATTTGCTTTCAGTGAGAATTCAACTCTTACTGAACCTTAGGCACATCTGACCATCAAGATTCCCAGCTCCTGTCTGTACAAATAGTGTATCTAAATCCAAACTGAATGGTTGGAACCCCTCTCTGGCAGTGTCACCCATAACACCTTCCTCTACTCCCTGTTATAATGTAAGGATTGCTTTTGTTTGAGGAAAGGAGGCAAGAAAACAC
>NC_091025.1:14877500-14957500 GCF_041296385.1 Aphelocoma coerulescens | reverse complement strand
CTCAGTTGGAGGGATACAGGCAAGTCTAACAACAATAAAATGCTTCCTTTCCCTCCTGCTCTAAACTGTTCACACATTTTGCAGTTTCTGTCTATGCTTCAGTGTAAATGATGCGATTTCCATCTAGCAGTGTAATGTAAGCAGCGATTCTGCAGCCCAGCCTCCCACCTGTGCTGTTGAGGCAGCCATGGAGGGCTTCTCCAGTGATCATAAGCAAGACTTTCACACTCAGATGTACTTGAAAATGTTACAACCCATTCCATGATTCCATGATTAGTAAAAATCCTTAAAAAAACTCAGTGTGACAGACATCCAAGATAACTCCTGTCAGGTTTGGAGCTAAAAAGGACATTAGCATGGATACTATATTGGCAGTTTTATGAAGTTCTGGATGGTGGTGTTACAAGAGGAATTCAGACTCAGCCAGCACTACTAAGGAGTGTTTCCCTAAGGAGGAAAGTTTTCTTTCTATAAAATTTCATCCATTCATACACAGACATTATGTACACAGACATGCACCATTTATACCAGTCAATCTCCATCACACCAACCTTTTTATAGGAAGACCTGCAGACAGACTTCCAGCAAAACAGAAGCTCATCAGTAACTGGATGTTATTTTACCAACCCAGTAAAAGTAGCCATCAGCAGTGAAGACGAAACCTAAAATGGCTTGGAACATCCAGAGATTCACCAACAGGACAGACAAGCTGGAGGGAGTCAAATTTTCCAAGACCTATTTTGCCATCAATACTTGGAGGGGAGTTAAGGATACAGAAAAAGAAAAATATCCCAAAGTGATCATTCGGCCAAGAGGACTTATGCTCCTAATTGCTCGTGTGCCTTTGAAAGTTCCCTACAGCTCTTCGCATTCAATTTTCTCTTATTTTGAAGATCAAAACAATGATGCAAAGTGCCCCTATTTAACTTAAGTGCTCTGACAAGGCACACAGACTATTCTTCAGCATTTGTGCTGTACGTAGCCATCAGAAAATCATATGTTTATTATGCATACAGAGCTCTCACTTGATTGGAAAGCATTTTCCAGTTTTTGCAGGGCACCCCAGCTCGGCAGCCAAGAGCACAGCTCCTCCATGGCAGACGCGGTGCGAATACTCACGGCAAGTCCCGGCAGTGTCCCTGGCTGACTGCACATTCTGACCCCTGTCCCGCAGCCTTATCCCTCTTCTGAAGCCTGGAGCAGGTGGAAGGACTCTGGAAGGTCCATGCTCTTGGCCTTTTCCTGCCCAATTGCACAAGGTTAACGAGACCTGCAGAGGAATCGCTGCTGGAGACAGGGCAACACGAGCCTTGCAGAGCATCACATCTGGAGTCCAGAGGCGCTTGCCTCCCCCACTTGCATTTGCTTCCCACTCCCTCAGATGGAGCAGGATCAGTGATTCTCCTTTGCAAAGAGCTCGAACAAGGACTGTGGAAGAAGAATAAAGGGGAAGGGAGATTTGAAAATGAAGTCTAGTTATTTTTTAATCTCATACCTGAAATTTATAGCATCATTCTCCCCTCTGAATAAACAACTATTCTGTCCCCTCCAATTACAACACACGAAGCTGACTGCTACATGCAATGTCAAATTTACACTGGTGCCTTTTATCAGGATTTCCTTTCATATTACTCTCTAAGCAATGACTTTGTAAGGAGATTAACTGCATTATATGCCACCCATTAAACAAACCCACATGTATACAACACAGCTTTTAAGAGATTTCTCTTTTCCCCAAGATGGCCCGTCCTATCTTAGAAGGTCTTGGTTTTTAGCACCGTCTCCCTCAAGCACTGGTCCACTACCACCACCACCAGAGAGGAGTTCAAGATATACCCAGTATCCATCAACACTGCCAATAAATCAGGTGGAGATAGCTTTATTATTCTTATTTCATGGGGAAATTGCTGATCAGCTCTACTTGTTACCCGAGATAAAGGCAAAAGGAAAAAATGTGGAGGCTTACAATAAAGACAAGGCATACATTTTCCAACAAAGGCATCTTCAAAAGAGAATTCCTTCAAAAAAGTTCATTTAATTTTTTCCTTAATACTTGTTCTTTTTCTAAAAGCTATTCTCTCACTACAGTTTACAAAACCCAAACTAAACAAAACCTGACAAAAACAAACAACAATCTTCCCAAGTGCCGTGCAATCCACAGCAACATAACTGACAACTTTTTATTTATTCAGTGACATGAATTGTGGCCACCATAGATGTTTTCCAAGGGACTATCTAGTTCCTGTAAGCATCATCTTTCAGGAGACTGCTCAGAGTAGCAATTTGTTTCTGAAATGGATCCCAAATACTCGGGGAGTTGGAACATGGGGGGACTCTTCCTTCCCATACACCTACCTGGTACCAGGCAGTGACACCCAACAAGAGAACCTGGGTGGGTAAAGAGCCAGTTCTTCATTGTCAGGTTCCAGGCTGCTTGCTTTGCTTTCCAACGACTTGGCTGGTTCTTCATATCAGATTGTTCCATTTCATGTTTCCTGCTCACATACACATAGCACTGTCATCTCCCCACACCCACAGATCAGAGATGCTGGAGGGGCTGTCTCCCCTTGCCAGGCCCTCCTGCCTTCCCTTGCCTCCTTGCAAGACTGTGGAATGTTCATTCTCTCAGCTTCTTTTGCTGTCTACCACATCTCTTCCACCACCTGTAGTGCTTTTCCTGGTTTCTATTGCTCTTTGCCACATTCTTTTCCTTTACTTTCTGTCCACACCCCTGGCATCCCTGAAAGTTTTGATTTTTCAGTTCTCCACCTATCAAAGCTACTCAAACAAAACACTGGAGGATGACTGACCTTGACATACAGGTCTAAGAAAAAAAAGATTTTTTAAATTACTATTACCAATAATAATATTGAATCAGTTAATAGAAAACAGATCAAATATGCTTCTCTTTTTGTAGGGGCTGAAAAAATTAAAATGCATTATGTAATTGTCCATACTTTTTCTGGGAAAATAAGAAACCTACATTCAACAACTTCATGTTCAGCTGTTTCTCCAGCTGGAAAGATGGAAAAAAAATTAGAATATCCATTCATTCTCTGAAGAGGAAGCAACCAGTCTTTACACAACACAAATTAGTTTATCTAGAACTAATATTTTATATTTAACATAGAAGCTGATCTAAGATCTTGGCTTCATCCAGATGAAAGGCTGGCTGCTTGTATATTGGCGAGGCAATCCTACTTAAGTAAAACTAGAATTGTGTAGATGGAAACTACTTCTATAGCAGCAAAATTAAGGGAAATAAAAAAATTGAAAAGTCTGAAAGCAGTCATCAGCCAAACCTTTCTTCAAATGAACATTTTCCAGGTACCAAAATGATGAAAAGGCACCATATATGCAGCCTAAAGAGTTATTGAGGTGAGGCTGTACAGTGTTCTTATAACCAGAAGTATCAAGTTTCCTTCCCCTAGGGCACCCCTCTGGGCTTTAGGCACACAAATAATGGAATAATTGCACCTGGCAAGAGACTAATGAAATGAAAATGTCCCTAAGTTACTAAAGGAACACACACACCTGTAGTAAGAGATTGATTTGCCTTCCAACAGGAACTATCCTACAATCTCTATGATCCACAGACTCTCAGAAACAAAATTATGTTCACTCCTTACAAAACAGTATTTCAGAGTGTACCATTTGCCCTCTCAGAGGGGCAGGAATGGGACACTCATCCGGTAGCAGAGATCACATATCTCCAGCAAGGAGGAGCACGGCAAACCCCCTCATTATTCAAACACCCACACGATGCTGGGGACACCAGGAGCAAGGAGTCACCTCAGCCAGGACCACCTGCAGAGGCAGTGATGGAGCCTGTGAGCTCCTGCTTGCCCTTTCCAGCCCCAGGGTAGGATTCTGCCTCTTCCTCAGCAGTCCCACACACAGAGCAAGCACCACTGCAGGTGACTTTGCCACGTGGCTTTGCTGTCCTCACACTCACACACTCAGGTGTGCCAGCACACATGCTGATACAGGGGCACATATTTCTGATCCTTTCATTTGTTGCAACACTGCATCCATGGTAAATACATCCATCCTGCTGCAGTAAATCATCATTTTACAATGGATATATACCTATATTATTACTGTAATGCTGATGTACTGAACCATTAGGATAAAAAAGCAAGCAGGTGATAAAAATGATGCAAAGACTCCCATAAAGTAAGAAACAAAACCCAAACTACTGTAGCAAACATTAGCACTGAGATAAGTAAATTAGCGATTATTCTGGAGATAAATTAGTGGGTAGATAGGAGTAGGTAAAGTATATGTGGCTGCTTGTATCTTTTCCAGTTGGGAGCTGTGAGCTGTGTCTCCTAGAATCTATGTAGTGTCAGTGCAATAATATGGATGGATATTTAAGACTAGGCTATGACCATGACTCTGAGGCAATTGCCTTCCATAGAAGTCAGCACACCAGCAAATTTCATCCTTATTAACTTCGCTGCTTTTATACATCACACTAATTAAAAACCCTACCATAAAAGTTGCTCTCAGACACTTTGCATAGAGTAAATATGCTGTGGGAATCCAGTGTAACTGCAAATTTGCCTCTAAGTAGAAAACAGTCAGTGACCCTGAAGAGATCAATTTTTAGGCTGCAATACAAGGTATCCATGGAATGGAAAGATTAACTCTTCTCAGCATTTTGAAGTATTTCAAAACTCCCAGTGAAACCAGATCTTCAGAGAAAACATACATTCTGAGTGGCTTTGGAATCCACATCTAATATATAGAGAAACCTTCAAAGCAGGTCATTTATTTGACATAATTGTGCTAACATCCCTTTAAGCTGTGCAAACCAGAAAGATCATTTCAAAATATTAACTTATTTCTTGCTATCAACAACAATGCAATTAATTCCCCTCAATAAAGATTGTTTTTGCAAAAGAGCAATAAGGTGCCTCTGCAGGGGGCATCATTATCATTAAATAATCACACCCCAGGAGACGCGAGGCACTGCGCTGCACCATGTACATTTTAGCACTCCGGAGTATGATTAGTTTGCGTTAACCACACCCCAGAACAGCTAATTGGGAAAAGACGATAAACTGAGGAGATTTCTGGATTCTTTTTCTTTTTGGAACTGACAGGGAAACCAGGAAGTTTTTAACCAGTCCTGTGGAAAAGGTGGCCAGGTGTGACCTAGCAAGGCACGGTCTCTCTATGGCTGTCACCGGAGCCCACAACGCCAGCCTGCCGTGGTAATGCACATCAATATCTGCATCCTCAAAAAATCACATGAGCCAACCCCCTCTGTGCAACAAGAGGTTAGGTTAGGACTTTGGGATGGGGTGTTTTCTTACGAAAACCAAACCAGGCCCAGCTGTTCTGCACAGATAGAATCATGGAATCATTAAAATTGGAAAAGACCTCCAAGATCAAGTCCAACATTCAACTGAATACCACCGTATCAGGAAGTGCCAAGCCTACTCACTTTCTGAACACTTTCACAGACACTGATTCCACCACTATTTATACATATGCAGGAAAACAGGCACATATTATTTTAATAGAATGGCCACTTCTTATCTGCTGGATATTTTATATCATTTTGGACAGTCTGCTGTGATATTTAGCAAATCTTTGGAAATACATGGGATTTTTTTTTAAGTACATACTTCCAGAACACAGATAATTGCTTTGCATGGTGCTGGAGTCCTGAGGACTCAGTCGTTGGGTTGGGTTTTTTTTATTCAAACCAGTGGTCTTTACCACAGAATGTATCCTGGCAATTAGATACCCCCGCTACACATGGAAGCTATGACGATTATACTCTAGATTAGTCAATTTTCCCTTGCTGAAAAGAACACGTAAGAAAATTGTGAAATAATCATCTCACAATTTGGATGTGAGTAAAGCAGAAACCACCTCATCATTCTGGAGATGAAATTCAAGCCTGCTTTGACAGCCTCAGGCACGACTTCAAAGGCAACCACATGGGCACAGGATCAGCACTGTGTATCTAGAACCACGTGCAAGGGTAAAGAAGCTCAGTGACTATCCCAGAGCGGGCCAAGCCTCGCTGCTGCGGACCGAGCAGCCCTTTTCTGGGATACTGCAGGCCTCTCCTTAGTTTCTAAAATATAAGGGAAGGGGGATTGCAGGAGAATAATAACTCCTCAAGGGATGGTGGGGACACCACAGAGATGGCCCCTGCGAGTGTGGAGGGCACACACCCAGGACAAGGCCACATGACCTGGGACAAAGAAGATCCCACAGCCACCTGAAGACTGTGAGAAACTATGGCCACAGGGAGTCCCTACTACACACAAGCCCTCTGGGGGTAGGGTATGACCCCTAGACCTGTGTGGAGAAGATTAGTGAGCAGCATTTGTTGCTTGTATTCTTAGCATGGGCTATCTCCATATTCAGTGCTGTTACCCATTTCTTGCCAAAAACTGAAAAAGACTGAAAGTTTTCTGCAACACCTTTAGGTTAGATGCACCAAGCCTTACCAAACAGCCCTCCTTCCTCCTCAGTAGCCAAGAATTTTGCTGGTGTGGGAGTGTCATTAAAGCTGTATTAGCAACGCTTCTCCCATTTATGGGTCAGACCAAGTTGAACAAAGGCTTTTCAAGAGAATAAAACAAAAATGAGAAAGGAATTAGAGATACAGTAATTCAAATGAAACAAACAATACCATGTGCATGAGCAAGCAATATACCTATTGTTAACACAGGTTATTTTATAATCAATATTTAAAGTATTTTATCAGGAGTGTAACTGATACTTCATGACTATGTATGTGCAGCCAGTAAGGTATAGATTTATAAATATGAGGGTTATCATAGCTTCAGTGTAGCAAGGCACAGCCGTTTTAAAATTGAAATTCTCAGATTTTATCTTTCCACAGGATAATGTAACTTTACAATTACTTAGCTCATAAAGAACTAATTTCATTCAGCTTCCAATAAATACTTTCAAAATAGGAGTCTATAGCAGGATTTCTTGAGTGGTCGAATCATGAACAATAACCGTCATAAAGACTTTGAAGGAAAGTCTTGATAATGAGATTAATACCTGCAGGCTTCCCTCACAAAGATTTAGTTTTATAAGCAATTAATAATAACCTCCTTTTTCTATTTTTTTTATATTACAAAGAAAATAAGTTATTGATTTCAACTGCAAAAATAACTATTTGCATAACACTGTTGATTGTATGTTCTACTAGCACAATCAGGATTAATTGAAGCAAAATATTTTATTATTTTTAAATGGGTAAAGATTTTATATATATTAGCATTTGAATCTGATTAGAACGGTCTGTTTACCAGCACTATTAGGAGCACAGCTCATATTACCATATTCAATCCACACTATGGCATAAAGCCTTCCTGTTGACACCTCTGTACAGTCTTGTGGGCAGACCTTTGAAAGCATTCCTAAATTTTAAATATGACAAGTACTAGCAACTATTGCTCAGCTCTTCTTATATTCTAGATATGATGTTCTTAATCAAATATTGTGAGTGAAAACATCAGGCAGTCAATAATCTATGGGAATTTTGCCACTGATTTCCATTTTATCCACCTGATAAACCCCATTCTTACCTCCATGTTTGAATGTGGGAGGAAGCTCACCCCGGAGAAGGGCAGCCAGAGCATCTAAGTGCAGTCTATGTAAATTGCTGATGGAGGAACATCCCCTGCCTTTAGGTAGTGCTTCTGCTCTGGGGAGGGAAGTGTCAGATGCCACAAGTTTGACAACCTGGATAAACCTCTGACCTGCAACAGGGCAAAGCCAAAACACTGTGATGAAATAATGTAATTCCCACCATACTTCAACTTTCTCAATTGGGCATATTTCTAAACAGATCACATTTACTATGAAACCACATCTAAACTTTATTTCACATTTAAATTGCATGCATGGTTACCTTTTTTTGTGAGAACAGCTTTTCTGCGAGTACAATGGTTTCAAATGTAAAACTGAGGCAACCCAGTGATACCCCTTTTAAGTCGATGAACTAGCCATGCAATATACTCTCTCATTTAAAAATTTATATTCATACTCAGGTTCTCAGTCTGAGTAAATACCAAATTCTTTCTGGTTCCCAGACTGAAAGACCTTTTTCTGTAGCTTATTTTTAAAATTAATTCATCATGAACCAAATGACTGACATCACACTGAGCAGGAGCTTTGGTAGCATCTTTTCTCATCTGATGCTTCCCTGTAGCCACCAGCAGCCAGACAGCACGTGTGCTTTGCTGGGCCAGGTGTCTGTGAGAAATAAAAGGCATCCTCTGCTTGAAACAGCAGCACTGGATTGCTGTAGCTGGAAAAGGGGGGAATTCTACTACATGGATCACTTCATGTCCATGGTAAGAATTTACCTTATGATCCCCCACTCAGTCACCATCAGAACATCAGAGCTTGTTTTTTGTCTGGCTGGGTTATGCACAGATTTTGGACTGTCACCAATTCAGGACAGGGATCTCATCTGATCTGTTTTCTCATGTTTGCTTTCCCTGACCAACTCCCAGCTGAGATAGATGCAATCAGAGACTTAACAAGAGAATTTTCAAATCTTCCCTTGGCAATTAACATAAAAATTTTAAAAAAGAGTAGAAAAGAGAACCTTGGGGAGGGGCAAGAGGAAGTGTCAAGAATCATGGACATTAGGTTTTAAAGATGAGTCCTGTCTAGGACCATTTTTTGCCCCCGTATTTGACTGGCTCCACTTGCTAGCAGGAAAAAGAATTTTAAAATCAAACAAGTATAGCAGGTTCTTGAATTTCAGCTGGTTTGAATTTTTTAAATCTCTGATAGTCTGACTAGTCATCCAACATGAATAGAAACAAAATAAAATGACATGGGACCAGTCCACAGGCAGATTAACTATAGGCACAGAAAGCACAGAGAGAAAAATGCAGCAAGAAATTAAAGGAAAATTCTAAATATCTAATAAATCTGAGAACTTCATAAACATTTTACACAGAAGAAAGAAACAAAATATGGCAACTAAATTATGCATTCAGAATCGTATGCTTAACTGGGATACTTCACACTTGGATTTTGGTGAATGCCGCTTTTAATTCCATTGCAGATGTTCGTATTCATAACACGACTATGCCCAAATTTAGCCAATATCAAACTGCTTTTATATGTATACTACAAATATCAAATGCCTGCAAAAGAGGCAAGAATTTAAAAGTAGAGAACATAAACTGGACTGTGAAAGAGGAAAAGGAGAATAGATGAAAATCATTTTTAGAAACATCAGTCCTTGGAAAAATCACTATTAGCAAATTATCAGTTGCTTCTTCAAATAATAAGACTTTTAATCAATATGCAAAAAAATAATCAATTCCATCTCTCTTTTTTTTATCCTTCTTTCTTTTGCTCTCATATTTTATGTACAGTAACTCACATTTCTCAGCCCACTGTGTAGCTATGAACTGAAATCAAATATTCAGACAGTAAATGAAGCTGCAGTTTGTATTTATAATGCTCCTATAACTATGTATATATATATTATACAATCTCAATCTCTGTTAAAAAAAGCAGTTCAATAGAAAGAGATCATTTTATTAAAAAATCATGAATGCAACTGCACTCATTCAACCTTAGAAATGCTTTGATGGCTTTTCAGCGCTGCAATATATTTAGATGGGAATATGTCATTAATATAAACAGCAGAATAGAAACTATTAAACTAACACAATTTAAAACTGAGCAAACCTGAGTATTTGATTAAAGTTTTTGTGCATTCTATACACTTGAACAGGTAACATAGAAGCATAATATTTTTGTTGATTTTTAATTTGTTAGAAGTATTACAACTGAAAAGCTAAATTTTCCAGTAGTTTGTATTTAGAAATTAAAAATCTGGTCCTGTAGGAACTTTTTTAGTCTTATTTTCCAGGCTATACTCTGAATTTCAAGCGAAGTTTAAGACAGAAAGCAGTAATGATGCACATTATAGGAACCATCTCCTTTGTTACAAGGCAACACTAAATGTGCTGAGTTTGAGCCAGCGTACATTTGGTAACTTTCAGTGATAAGGACAAAATCCAATTCCATATATACTTAATGCACAAAGAATTTTTCAGAAGACTTGCAAATAAAACACTATGGTTAGAAAGGTCATCCATTAATATGTAGTCAAGCCTTTAATGGATGTGTTTATTTTTCCAGACTGAATAATTAGCCAAGCATTTCTTCCCCCAGAATAACATTGTATTGCATAAATGCAGAGAATTGCTTACTAAAAACAGTTTAAATTACACCTTGCATGCAGTACGTGCAACAACTGTGCTCCTCTCTCTAGGATATTAGGGGTAAATTTTTAAAGCAGTCCACAGAACATAATCTTGTTATTTCCTAACTGGATTTGTGTGCTTAAGACTCACACACTGCTTTGAAAAATTACCCCTTCAGAAGATTGACCTGGGCAAGGAACAGGAGTTTTAAACCTGGATTGAAGCAGAAGTTGTAACCCAGCTTGGCAGCAAAGGCTGGCTTAGCAAAACAACTTGCTGTAGTCATACTACTGTTTGAATGGCCAAATTAAAGAAACTAATTCTTATTCTAATCACATCCAGTGGAATTCTGATATGCTGACACCCAAAATTATGGCTCTGTCATTAGAAAGAGAATGAGTGGGAATGTTTTGAAATTTTTTCTGTAAATTATGAAATAGACAGGGGCCTAAATGACAAGATATGACACTTTTGTTTTTTGATTATACAGTTAAAAGTTTTTAGTACTCAGCTTCATTTCAAGGGTGAATCACATCAGAATGGATCTAATCCAAATGAAATACCTTTAAGATTCTTACTTCTTCAACTATTAGAGATCTATCATGTCTCCTGCATGAAGCCTCATTTTCGTGTTAGAACAGATGGGCAAAATTGTCATTAACAGAAACTGACAACTCTAAAACTGAAATATAGATTTAGAAAGAAATCTAATGAATTAAATCAATGTTATTGCAATGAAAGCCAAAGAAATTAATAGTGATTTGTAAAGTTACCCTCTATTTTAACCTCAGTATATTTTAGTCAGTGTGATTTTACATTCACAATACCTTTTCAGACTCATTGTTAATGTCTTACTGTGTAATACACTCTTGTCTTAATATATCATCCACTCTTAGGAGAGTAGGACTTTGGGCTCCATTCAACCAGACCAGCCTGCAAGATGCTGAGAAACATGATAAATCCAAATTTGGTTGCATTTTCCCCTGTCCTGCAGCACAGAGGCAGTGGCACTGAACTTTCATGCACTTGTAGAGCAGACTCCTATGGCTACACATTTCTAATCAAAATTATTTACAAGGATGGATGTGCTCACTTCAAATAAACACTCAGCTTTTCTAAAAGCTCCTTTAAAGCATATGGGTCATTTATTTCCAGCCCTTTAGCTCCAAAATAAAATATTTTCCAGCTAGTATCTCTTTCTAGATTTGTGGGGGTGGGTTTTTTTCATTTGCGTAGTCCTACAACAATTAAGATTTTTGATATAGCACATATAAAGCCCTGAACAAGGACAAGTACCTTCACATTGTCCAAGGACACTTTGTTGTGAAACTATGGAAGCTACAAGGCAATATATCAGATGGTTATAAATTAATTATCGGAGTCAAAAGACTCATCCCAAGTTGCAAAGGGAGCAGAAGCAACACACCCAAAAGCCCTCCCAGGCTAAACAGCTGCAAACTCTGCTAGTCAGAACTGCTCTCACCCTGCCCATGCTCACAAAACTGCACAAGTCTTGGCTTAGACAACTTTCTACAAGATAACTGTTTTCCATTTAGCCCTTTTTCTTTCTCAAATAGAAGGGTTTCTTTCCACAATCTGCAAGGAAAGAAAAAGCAAAATTCCATACAACCCCTTTATTTTTGTATGTACAGGTAGGCAGCTGCATGGAGCCTCCATTCCTGGAGCCTTCTTCCCTGAGAAGCCATCTGCACACAGTCCTGAGTAACATGGTCTCAGGGACCCTACCTGAGCAAGGAGGTTGGACTAGATGACCTCCAGTGGTCCCTGCCAACCTTACCTGTTCTGATTTAATAGCACCAGTGTGTATTCATATTGCAAGGCTAGAAGTAAAAAAAGCAAAACATGAACTGCACAGCTGAAATACCAGAAATGGTGCTAAAAGCTCACACCCATCAGCCTGACGGAGAATTCAACAAGAGAAATGAGGCTTGTGTCACTGGTGATACTAAACTTGATTTAAGAAAAAGAAAAGTAGTGTGCTTGGTTTCTTTGTCAGTACCAGGAAGGTTTCAGAAAGGGAAGAAAGGCAATATTGGAGCTGAATCCTTTAAAGCCAAAGACCTGCCATTTTCAGCTGTATTTCAAACCACAATGTCATAAAAACTGTAGCTTTGAATGTCATGTTTCAGCAACTGTTTATAATGTCATGCAAGACCAATAACATATTTGATTGTAAAAAGTATTTGTTCAATTGTCTATTTTAACAAATAAAATCTTGACTCAGTATTTCCTACTAACAGGTTTATATCACTTCCTGGTCCTTACTTTCTTAGCATCTCTTGACTCCCCTGCTTTTATAAACCCGGCAGTTTTCTTGCATCTTGCTTTCACCTTCTTCTGTAGTGGGTAAAGGCAAGAGAGAAGTCCAAAGGGGTGTGCAGACTGCAGCACATTGGTCAGGCATGGAGATGACAACAGGCAGGGTGAGAACTCTCCTCATCTCACCCTGTGATCACTGAGTCAGCAACAGGCAGAATATTTCATCTCAGTTCCTATCAAGATCCTTAAAGAGTCTCAAAATACATTCATGATACTGGGTTGGGAATTTGCTTACAGACATAGGCTTCGGACCTCATCCAACATGACTGAAGAGTCATCAGCTGACTGACAACTCGCTCACCATACACGCATGCAAAGCAGCAAACAAACATCAACCACTCTGAAAAATAAGGTCTGTGGAAGAGAAAAAATCAGAAAATTATTTCAGAAGCTCAGAGACTTAATAATGAAGGCAGTGTTCAAAAGATACTTAAAGAGCATTACAGACAGAGTAAGGGTTTAAAGCGCTATTTTTAGTAATGTTCAATAAAACATGCATCTGCTATATGTTTTTAATTTCATGAGGAAGCTTTTTCTTCGTGACACTGCAGCGGGCTTGTCAAACTTCAGTCTAGTACAAACCATTTGATTGAAAAGTGCGACAGAGACACAAACAGGATACCACCTCCAGAAACCTCTTTT
Organism: Aphelocoma coerulescens; assembly: GCF_041296385.1. Lineage (NCBI taxonomy): Eukaryota > Metazoa > Chordata > Aves > Passeriformes > Corvidae > Aphelocoma > Aphelocoma coerulescens. The sequence goes on along the minus strand of NC_091025.1, from coordinate 14,944,298 downwards.
TGTTTCCAAAAATTTCCATTTGGGTTCAGAGGCTGATGATCAAGCCAAATAAAAATACAGTGTGCCACTGAAATGAAGATGTTTTATTAAGAGCAATCTCTTGCCAGCAATATCCGTTATTCTCCCTACGTGCAGCAAACTCGCCCATACATTTTTTAAATGCAACTAACCTTATTTTATTAAGCAGATCAATCTAGAGTAGAAAGTGTGATTTTAATTGCAGGTTTGTGTGTAGCATAAGATTTGGCTGGGAATTCACCACACACTTTCCTGGGGGGGCTAACCACTCCAGACCCCACCACGCTGCCCGAGTTTCCCTGCGCTGACGGAGCACCACAGGCAGGTTTTAGGTATTCAGCACACCCCTCACCTTGCCTTGCTCATGCATTTGCCCCCCAATTTACATGCATTACACCCGTGGTGCCGTGCCAGCCCTGAGCCCTTCCTCGGCTGCCCAGCCTGTCACTGGCCCCATTGGTCCTGGGGGCTCCCATGGGGGGTGGGGACACCCCGAGACCCCCACAGCAGGGAGGGAGAGCCAGAAAGGGGCACTGGATCTTTGCAGCCGTGTGCCACAGCCTCTGCTTCCCCCAAAATGGACGCGAGGCAGTGATCTATTTTACTCCGTATGATTAGTGCTAGACTAACTGCTCAAAGGAAAGCCAACACTACTTCACTAATTTAGTCACATACAATATTAGATCTTTGATATATGCCTTATGTATAGCCTGCATTACCTTCTACAGACAAATACAAAAACATGGTCAACATTTGCAGTAAAATTATCATAGAAATGCCATCTGAAACCTTATTTCCTTTTACAATGTGCATTTCACAAATAACTTGTATTAAAATTATGTTTTACAGGGCAGAAATAGAAAACAAATACTCCTAGTAATTTAAACAGGCATTTGCATAACATGACTAAAAACATGTTAGAAAAAGAGTTCTGCAGCTGGAAGAATGAGGTAAAAATACAGATACAGTGATTTTAACACTGAATGTAAAAATGCCTTTTAGCTGCCATAATTAGTGAATTAAAGTGTACTTTCATCAAAACCATTCTAACTAAGATTACTATTATTGTTCTCACACACTGCTTCCTGCTTGTTCAATAGCACAATAATAGTAACAGGTAAATCACAGATTTCCAGAAAATCTCTTCACTGAAGCATCACCCCAAAATATTACCTTGTTCAAGCTCCCACCTTGCAAAAGCCACTTCCTCTCATGACAAATTGTTATTTACAAAGCCACACTCTTGCTCAAAGTGTTTTAATATTAATTATGCCTTTTGTTTAAAAACTGGATTACCCTGTGACACTGGGGAGTTTACAGGAGCACACGGAGCAGAGTGATGCCAAACCCAGCAGCTTTGGGGACTGGGAGTGCTGTGGGTGGGTGCCAGCCAGATGCTGCTCTTGGTGACAGGAAGGAAGGTGTCATTCATGACTGGGTGAAATTATAAGTAATTAGGGAAATATTTTCTACAAGAATAAAAGAGGAAATTGAGGCAGATGCATGGTGGCTGCAAGGGCAATCAGGAGCAAGTCCCACTGGAGGAGGGAAGGAAAGAGGCAATGGTCACTCCTGGGAGCTGAAATAAGATTATCAACAGACTTCAGACTGGCCACATCAGATCCCACCTTAGGCAAAATTGGATTTGGTATTTTAAGCCTTCTGGTACAAAATTCTTCTATGGAGAACTACTCTGATGGTCTGTAGGAACTTGTAGTTCTCATTTAAAAAAATTGTGCTATTCTCTACAACACAGAGATTCTTAAATATTTAAAAGCCTCCTCCATTGGTTGTTCATCAGATTGATTACGATGCATATTTCAGCAGTTTTTTTCTAAAAATGCTCATCAGAGGATCAAGAAACGAGGTGTTCTGTGTGCTCTACATTGATTCACACTATTTCATTTTAATTCCAAAATACTGAATTCAGAAAACTGCCAAGAAAACAAAGCAGGAAATGTTTGTGTTTTGCTGTATGTTGCATATGCTCTATGGTAACCAAGAACACAAAAGAAATAGATGATGTTGCATTTCTCAGCCTATCATTCACTAGCAAGCAAGCAGAGGAATAAAAACCAGAAGCACTGTAACTTTCCTCAGAGTACCTGCATATTTTTTCTTCTAACTTGGTAGAGAACAGAAATCTGCCAAGCTTCATATGCTACTTACCTTGTTGGAGCTCTCTCATTCAAATTAAATTTAAGAATAATTTCACCTCCAAAAGAATAAAGCCATGCATATGTCCTGAAAATTAGCATCAAACTAGCCCAGTTTAAATACCTTTGTGAAGGTCTTGGGTTAAAGAGGGTGGTGTTCCTTTACCTCTACCTTTGTGAGAAAACTTCAGAACCAAACAATCTTGTTTAGCTTGTGCTTTCAAGGATACAGGTCAAATGTATCTTACCACCAACATAAATCTGACATTCATATTGCCTTTGAGGCACTGGATTCCTGCTGCATTACTTTCCCCCCTAAATCACCTTCAGAAAACACGGTAACAATAGTTAAATGCATTTATTAGTGATATCTTGGTGATTTAGGGGCAAAGAAATGTATTCTTGACACTGCATATTGTCAAATACAACGTCATCAAAACCAAGCATTACCCCTCAACCCAGAAACTGGCTTTAAGATATAGAGAGCTGGGATGAAACTCATTACAAAATTACAAAAGGGCTTCCTTATCCTTCCTTCCACCCAAAGTAAACCTTTACGCAGGAATAGCCTTCTAGGGATCTTCCATCCCACCCCTCCATGTTTGAAAATAGATATCATTGCACCATAGTGGTTCTAATTTTGTTTTTACTCTAACTGAAGAGCATGGAACAAAAGCAGGTTTATTTCATTCCATTAATATTAAAGGTGGGTAGGCAATGGTGCCTTTCTTGTGTTATCAGCAGTCTCAACACTAACCAACAACACTTACATTCGAGGCTATGCTACAAAAACATTAAAGCTGATTTCTGTTCACTGACACCACTGCAGTTCTTTCAATGATGAAATATAGTGTGAAGAGCACCTTTTTTTCTACTATTTTAGCCCATTAGAGGTGACAGTACTTTTAGCAGGCTCCAGTACAGGTGCTTTGGTAATAAAGATTTTTCTAGCAAACAAAGGTGACCACAGGTGTTAACATGTACTACTGACAAAAACATTCAGAAAGTCAATTCTCAGTCAAAGAAGAATAATTTAAACTGAAAAGCGAAAGGTAAGCACCCTAGGCAAGGTATTTTCTTGCCTCCCCAGTACATTTTAAGGACAGATAAAGGCTATTTTGCAGAAGAAATACTTCAGAAACAAAAAAAAAAAAAAAAACAAGGCCTCAAAAATAGCCCCAGGAAGAAAAAATTAGCTTTCCAGTGCTGTGTCAGTTTTATGCCCCTCATCTAAGCAGTTCAAATGAACTTGCACTCAAATGTTATTAGATATTGGTGCCATGGCATTTATATTTCCAAGTATGCAAGGGACACGTGCACACGAGCAGAAGCACCAGGTCTACAGGGCACCATTATATTCCTGTTTATTTCCCCAGTTAGAGCAGGCTACAAATGCATGCTATTGATTGTTATTTGTCTCTTCACAGACATTCAACCTTAAAATTTTTATCTTTCCTTTGTAATTTTTCTTATTTTAATATTCTCTGTCATCAAGAGTGCTACTAGTCTGATTATTTCTTAGCTTGCCTCCCCCTCATTTGAAAGAGTTTCCACCCAAACCTGTTTGGTTCAAAATGTTAGTGACCAAAATTTCACCCTTGAGAAATGAGAAGTGGAGAGACCAATGGTAGTGAAGAATTTGAAAGTCCCCCAAGTCCATTTCCAAGAAATAACCATTTGCTGTTTCCACCTCCCAGTCCACAAGAAATTCAGTGGGCAAAGTCAAGGCAAAGACCCCATTCATCTTTCCTTTATGTTTGCAACACCAATTGCAGCTCTGAATTGATAAACTGTTATTGATGTTAGAGATCAATGAGATTAAGCATGTGCTTAACTTTAATCACATAAATAAGTCCATTTCTGAATCTGGGCAGCATTATCCATCACTGGGCAGAACTAAGCTCTTTCTGGATAATTAACACTTCATTTGCTTTGCCATGGTCAGTGGTCCTCACATGTGGTATGAAGAATTATATATATTAAGAGCCTGGTTCAGAATCTAGAGTCAAGGATATTCTTATCTGACAAAGTTTATCACATCAGGGAACAGTCTGAAATTATTGGCATTGTTCAGTCCTTGCTTTGCTATAGTGATGGAATGCCAGTCTGCAGAGTCAAGAAGAATGAAACCTGGGCAGAGGACCTGAATGAATTACTATTTGTGTAATTAACCAAGCTCTGTGAATCCCACTGCTGGATTCAGTTTTCCTTCTCATTAACATTTTTTTACATTTTCTGTATAAAAGTCTTCGATTGCACACTGAATAGATTTTATTCCTCTCAAAATAAAATATTATAGTTAAAACTGTTGAGTTCCCATCCCAGAATTTAAATCAGGTAGAAATACTCTTGTGTAAAAGATCTGATCATTTTATCAGTTTGGTTTGGTTTTGGGGGTGTTTTATCATAAAGTTAAGCATATTCGACACACTAGGAGAATTTAGTTTAAATTTCTAATTATTCAAATACAGACTAAATGCTGCTTTATTACTTAGTATATCTTCATTAATTATCAGTGTTGAGGATGCATTTTAAGAAGTTCAGGAAGTTTTGAAGGCACTTCTTTTAGTGGCACAAGAAAATTCAAGTTTTTAAGAACATCGTCATGATTAAATAAACATTTCATTTTATGCTTTAATTTTAACTCAGCTGAGTCGACAAGACAGAGTGGTAAAGGAGTCTTCATGGATAAAATTATCCAAGAAGCAAACACAACTGAAAAAAATACAAAACTTGCAAATACTTGTGTTTTCCTCTAATTGCTTAGAAATCAACTGCTACAGGACATAAATATCTGAATTGATTTTCAATGCTAGACACCACAATTCTGAAAGGGAAAAATGATTTTTTTTTTTTTTAATTTACAAGCTGCATATAAAATTCGTCACACATTTTGATCCCACTTAAGCAAACACTAATGTTCTTTACTGGGGAACACAACACCCTGTTCACCTCCTGACCCACTGGCCTCTTGGAAAACAGGACTGTGTGATCATTTCAAGAGCTGTGTTTCACTTATGGATTAAAATAAGAGAAAAAAGTTGTCACTCACAAGAACAACCATCTTGGTGCAAGCCCCTTGATCACATACTGTTAGCAACATAGCTCTGGATGTTTAAAGGAAATGATCAGTGAGCAGACCACACTCTGGAAATATTTCCACACATTCACATATGGCTGAATCCATGAAAAAACAAAGCTTGGAGTTCTCCCCCTCTGGTCACAAAGATACCTTCTTTATTAGAAATAAATTAACAAAAGTGACTTTGCACTGCTGGTGTTGCCAGGAAGCTCTTACAAAACACAAGTATCAAAGAACAAAATCCCCAGCCCTCAACAGTGCATGGAGGGTTTGGGAGCCCAGCCTTGGTCTGGAGTCAATCACAGCTTTAATGGCCCACATTTGCACCGATTTGCAGTTGGGAAATAGGAGACTTCACCAAGCACATTGCACAAGCAGCTGATCTCCAGCCTGGAGATGTTCTGGGAGCCAGTGAAACAGGACAGTGAAAATGCACTCCAAGTACAGGAGGGGAAGTAAAACAGTAAAATACAGCACAAGCACATTGACTGAATGTAGGTGCACAGGACTTTGTCAACTGTGTGTCCATGCCAACACGAAATTGCTACGACACATCCGGACACAATCCATCACTCAACGGAATGTGTCTCATGTGCCATGAAGGACAACAGGCAGCAGATAAATCTGGTCTAGTCCATATGGTGAGGAAAAAAGCCTTTTTCCCCAGCCTAAAGATTAACAGCAATTGTCAGAAATCTTAACAGAGGCCAATGTAAAGATAATTTTAAACTTACAGAAATTCTTAAGTGGTTCATCATGCCTTGTCATGAAGTAATAACCACATGAAAAAGCTGGATTTAGTGTTAGACAGTCTATGGGGGAAAAAAAAGGGTGGGGGGGAAGTATTAAAAAAAAAATGAAAAATAAGAATACACTTAAAGCTGAATTGGCTGGTATTTCCCAGTGGTCTCAACAGCCCAACAGAGCAGCAGCAAAGCCACTACCCAATGTTAAAAACAACCCACAAAGACCAACACACACAGCCCAGAGGCAAAGCCCAGGAACACGTCTGCATTACCTCCGAGCTGAAGCACTCCATCGGCAGGCTTCAGCCTCCCAGGAAAACACACCACAGTGCTCAGCAGCTATTTCTATTTCTAACCTCTGGTTTTCTTCCTTTTCTCCCCTCTTGCTTCTCCTAGTGTACAGCCAGCGTTTCCAGCAGCCTTCTCCCTCCTCAGTCAGTGCCAGCCTCCAAAACACTTCTCACTTTTTTCTCTCGTCCTCTTTGCCCTCATTTTATTCTTTTTCCTGACTTCTCTATTGCAACACAAATGCCCTCATATCACCATGATTATACCTATAAAAAAGGTTGCTTAAAAGTGTGTAAATCACCCATGATATTTAAAGGGTGTCATTTTAGGATATGGGGGGGCTGGCTTGGAAAGAGAAGGAGCATGGCCCAAGCCAGCAGCTGAGCCACCAGGTAGTGTGGATGGGCTCCTTGGGAACACTAGAGCTGGACACCAAAAGAAGGCAAGAGAGGACCTCACCAGGACTTCCCATGGCCCTGGATCACACCCAGCATGGGCCACAGAACTCATAAGTAAATCAGTAATCCCCCAGAAATGCCCCAAGCCACAGCAGCAGTAGCCAAAATTGGGCAGAAGCAGGGCAAGCAGCAAGTAATGCCTCCACACTTTGGTGGGGCATTACTGCACTGAACATGGCCATGATTAGTCCCCAGAACTGCATATACACGTGATGTTTCTGAATATAAATAAATAAATACATATATATAAGAGAGAGATTTACAGTAAGAAAAACACAGCCTGCTACAGAGATTATATGAGCAGAGGAAGCATGCCAAAAGTGGTTGCTGTTTAATTTCAGCATACATACTGCCTCAGGTACAAACAAAAGTCTCAAGAATCCCATTTAAAGCTCTAATCAGGCTCTTCATTCATTTTCTAATTGGTAGAGCATGATCCTACAGCATCCCAATGAAGAATCAGGAAGAGAAGAGATGCAGGTCCAGGCTGTGGTCCACCTGCAACACACTCAACACACCACAGACATCTGAGGTAGGACTTCACCCAACCTGCAGCACCACAAAGCATAGAAAGCACCTTACCAGGAAGGCTGAAGACAGACAGCCACCCCACAACAGACCAGACAGCAGGCTGTGCTGGCCTCTGGTTTCACACAAAAGACACTTTACTTCCCGTTTTTTGTATCCCTGCCTTTACCTTTGGGATTGTCTTTAGTACTCAAACACTTCTTTTTTTTTATTTTTTTTTTTTTATTATTTTTACTCACTTCCAGAAGCTCAGTCCAAACACAGCAGTCAGCCATGAACTCATCCTAACTACTCTCCAAAGGAGTAAAGCAGTTTGAATATCCATGATTTACACTGGCTGGGAACACAGTAGCTCAGATAACATCAAAACATCTACTGGGCCACCAGAGTGCTAAAAGAGCTCCTGAAAACAGGGCAAGTTTGTTTAGATCCATTGTGGTATTCCCATTGCATGGGCCACCATTAACCACCTGCCCACCTGGAAACAGGAATTTTGCCTTTTTTTACCTCATTGTTTTCCATCGAGATGCATTTGAAGGGCAGTAATTGGACAAAATCCAACATACTATCAAAGTGACCTTCCTAATAGGTTTCTTATACACCACAGAAATCAGTCCTTTGAAGAGATCCCCCCAATATATTTCAGTTTGTTGCTTAAAAAATAAAGAATAAATGTTTCTCCCTTTGTTGTTTAAAGAATCACTTCTTTTAATCACTACTGAAAAAATAAACAAGAGATCATTATTTTTCATTCTGTATTTTTAAATGGATTCAGATGAGGAATCAAGAGGAAATCTCATCACTTCTTTGTTCTTATGAAAAATCTCAGGCTGAAAATACCCAGTGCCCTCATGTTATTGTCAAGCCTACAGCCATTAAGAAGGTAGTCTTAAGAGATAAATAGAGCAGTGATGCTTCACCTCCTTGTTCAAATGGGGGTTTCAATAAAGCAATGCTGACTTTTTGCAGAGGAATTATTTTGCTGCCTTTGGGCTTTAGGATACCAGCCATCCAGAGAAATCTTTTGACATCAGGATGAGATCTACTATAGGTAGTATTTAATCCTTTAACACTAAAGGATTAAGCCAGTTGACCAGGAAGAGAAGTTAGATTTAACACCTGGAAAATTCAAAGCATTTCCAACCTTCTCACTCCAGGGTTACTCTCACAGTCCAGACAAGAACACTTACATGGAGTTTAGCTTCTACATTTAACAGAAGAATAAACCAGTTTATATTGGTCTAAAGCTGAAGACCTAGAACAGAGATGACATTGAAATACCACAAAATAGACTAACAAACATTTAAAATAAAGGTCCAGAAGGTGGAGATCTTTGTAATTCTAGGATGGAGAAATGCATGCCTAAAACCGAGGTCAGATTCATGGAAAAAAATGAGAAAGCATGAAATGGGTGTGCTGGACTTGGCAGCCACGAGCAAAACCTGGGAACAGTTTGCTGTTCCACTGTGAAATAGCAGAGTATCTCTGATTATTCTGCTGCTAACCTAGTTGTGCCCTATGAAATCTGCCTTTCAGATGGCTCACGCTTTTTGCTGGCCTTGTCCACACTCACGTCTCAGCCACGAGGACCAGCATCTACAGAGACACCAAGTCCACGAGACCTAGAATGTATGTCAAAAGCAACAGTAAAAAATGGATTCTGAGAGAAGGAAAAAAAAAACAACCACTTTTTATTTAGGAAAGAAAGTAATTTTCAACCCCCAGTATGGCTTTGCTGAGTTTATGCTGTGAAGGTGTGGTTAGCCCTTGTTCTGGGCAAATATCATCACCACTGACATCCAAAACATCTTGGCTTCATGTCTGCAGTTCTGGGCAGTCCTCAGATGGGCAAAGTGAGCCACAGCAAAGCACCAGCTCTGTGACACAGCAGCATTATTGATTTAACTGGTTTGTTTATGCCGATGTTTAATTGGCTATGTTAATAGGATTTTAATCTGCATTTCACTTGTATGTGGCTGATAGCGCAACACTGGTGTGGCTGTGGTGACATTTCCTCACCATTGCTGTTTGTCATCAAGCACCAGGCCAGCACTCTGAGACTGACAATACCAAATGCTTTGTTTAATTAGGCATACTTCACACTATACTGCATAATTCCCCAGCAATGGTTGATTTTTTTATTAAATAGGCAAAACCATGAAAAATCTTTAAACAAATAGCAAAGATTTCAGTCATCTTTTAACACCAGTATTTAGCATTTCTAAACATTCAAATGAAGATTAATGAAAACTGAGTGAAAGGAAAAGAAAAAAAAAAAGGAAAAAAATTAAAAAAAAAAAAAAAAAAAAAAAAAAAAAACTGTGCTGGTAAAGTTGGAAAATCCCCTTTAAGGTTTATGCCAAGCAGCGTATCACCAGAGCATCAAGCAACATGATTACCCAAGATATTCATGCTTAGAAATACTCTCTCCATCAGAGTTAAGATCACCTCATCTCCAGAAAAACACTCAGTGGGTCTGTCACAAACAAACATTGGCCCATGAGAGATACTCCCAAGGGATCATAGTTAGCCAGAGACAAGGACACTGTATGTGCCTTTGGGCCACCCATCTCCCAAACGCTCTGAAGCCTGAGCAATGAGTAATTCAAACAGAAAATATTAAGACATTAACCAGAACCTCTCCTAAGAATCTGCTCCTGCCCAGGCAATGAACTCAGCTCACAGAGCTTGGAGGGCTCAGTTGTTATTGCTCAGTTCCAGATCTTTCCCAAGGAGAGAAGTTTGGCACAAAGCAAATGCCCAGCACGGCCCTGGGCAGACCCCTCGGACCATGAACAGCTCTCCTCAGCCTCATGGCCCTGCCACGAGCCAGAGAACTTTTCACTGTCCAAATGCTGGCCACAGTCTGTGACTTCTTGGTCCAAATCTTGGTTGCCTTCCAACCTCATGTTTTGGTCTGACTGCCCTAATCTTCATTTCTCTCCTGCTAAAACTGAGTAAAAACAACTGAGACCATAATCCTGCTTTTGACTCCACTCCTTCAGTCTCCATCCCTCTTTCACAGTTTCTTTTTTCCTCCTATTTCACCTTGCTCTCAGATTAATAACTTAAAACAGAAGTCAAAAAGCAAAAAACATTCTAAATTAGTTTGGCATCTGTGCTGTTCAACTGAATCAGATGTCCTGTTTAATTACCCCAATACTATTGTACTATTACTTTGGGAAAAAATGGCACAGGAGTGTGCTACAGCTGCTTCCACAGAATGCACTCTATATAATAATCAGGACCAGAAATATTTTATAAATAGGAAAATCTCTGGCCTCTGTATGAATCCCAGCTGGCAGTCGAGCCTTGCATTCAAGCAGTGATGGCCATGCAGGCTGTGAGGGCAGCACAGAGGTGCAGCTGGGCTCTCCCACCCCTGGGAACAGAGTGGGACAAGGGCAGCAATGTCTGCTGCAGGGAGGGACCATCCCCACTGCCCAGCCTCCCTGAGCAAGAGACAGGGCAGCTCTACACCTGAGCCTGATGGTGGAGCCCCCATGCCCACCTTGCCAGACCCCTGCTCTCCACATGAGGCAGGTTTGGAGGAAGCCCTGCCTGCAGCTCCAGAAGGCTCTCCACCACCTGCCTCCCTCAGAAGGTAACTTTCACAGCAAACACATCACAGAAAGTGTGAAATGTTCCCCGGACAAGGCTTCCCATAGTGCTTGGAGGTGTCTCTGTGTGCTCAGAGGCATTGCTGAGGTCAGATTCAGCACAGGAGGGCAGACAGGGTTTTCAAAGGGGAGGTAAAGAGGGGAGATGTACACAAACATACCCACTGTCTTTTTGAGAATCAATGGGGGAAACTAGAAAGAGGGGGAAGATCATGGTGAATATTAAAAAGTGAGACTTTTCCAATTTTCTGTGAAAGGTGAGAAAACAGATGAAGATTTTCAAGAGCAAACGTAACACTCACATACATGCACATACATACCCACCATCTCTAGATCCCGGGGAGAAGGCAAGCTGCTGCATTGTGCAGAGATTCAAAATGCAGAAAATCAATTGTAAATCACGAGTTCTGGATTCTTTGAGATGAAGTGTAATCTGATTTACAATGTTACAAAAAGAAATTAAAGTTAATTCCAACATGATTGTGGGTATACCGCAATTTAATACAACCATGCTGTGGCCTTTAAATCTCCACATTGCAATATGCCAACAGTCATTACTTTTTTTAAGTTTCATATTTTATTTTAAACTATAAATTGGAAATATCACATAGCTTGTTATTTACATTTCAGAATTAGGATCTCTGCTTAGAAACACACTGCTCTATGGTGGAATACGACTATTGTGCAACTACAATACAGTTAGGACAGTTAAAGGCACTCCACTTCACCTCATCATTTTTTCTGCTTAAATATTATGCCACATTCTGATTAATACCAGACCAATAAAATCATCTTAGCAATCTGGTTAGAGTCTTTTGTCTACCCAGATGGCCTGCAATGTTAATGTGTGACAATTTCAACAATGAACTAGGACTGTTTTATGGAACCAACATTTGTTCCACTGCTTTTTCTTCTTAGGCTCAGAATTTTGACACAGATGGTACAAATTACTCAAAAAAACAGAAATGTTCATTTAGAAGGCTTAAATATGTGGTTTTACTCAGGCCATCCGAATCTTTTACATTTACAATTCAGTAAATTTACTAACAACCCTGCTGTAATTAAGGTCTATAAAAATCTTCCCTTCTTTCCCACTTGCTTTTCCCCTTACATATCTACAGCATTTCATTATGCATCCAATTTATTAATATTTATTCCTGTTCTGAAATGTTTTTAATTTTGGAGGATTTACACTGTTCAATCTTGCATCCGATTCTTCATACCTTTCTAATTATGGAAAAGGGGAGAAAAAAACATTTAATCTGCAACCACACCTTAATCCCCCTAGAACCTACACTTTTCTAGGTCTTAGAGTAGAAAACGAAAAGATAAAACTGTGTCAGTAGCTTCTGGCCAAACAGCACAGCATCTTCAGTGAAGCAGAAGGTTTTGTAATCCTGACTTTCCATACAGATTCTCAGGAAAGAGTAAAATGTCTCTGAGAAATTACAACAGGAAGAAGAAAACAACAGGATTCTTAAAAAGTGTTTTGAAGAGAGAAAGAAAGGGAGTGAGAGAAAGAAAGGGAGTAAGAGAAACCCCGGACTAGAGACAGAGGCACTTACAGTTTGACTGAGCCTGAAAAGGCAAGAGGTTATTGTGCAAAACTGCCAGAAGACAAGAGAGTTAATGTAGAGCAACTGCTCTGGAGCTTTTGCTGCTATCCCAGGGAAAAGGGAGCTGGCACAGGCTTTCCTTCATCTGTCCGGGCAGGGTAATGTCTTGCAACACCAGAGCACCTCCCCCAGACAAGCCTCCTGCCCATACATCCAGGCAAACCAGCACGGGGGCACCCCACAATGATTTGGCCACACACAGAGGCGTGGAGGAGCATCCCAGAGGCAGAGACGCTGCTCTGCTCCAAGCGCAGGCACCCGCCAGTCCTGGCTCAGGGCACTTCAGCCCAGCAGAGACCATGGTCTGCAAGAGCCCTCGTGCTTCCAGAAAGTCTTTGGGGTTCCTGGGAGCTGAAATCATCCATCAGAGTGCACAGCACCCCTGTGAGTCCCCACAGCAGAGTTTGCTTTCAGCACATCCTTCCAAAGTGCATCATGGCACCAGACACAGAAATCTCATGCCATTTCACAGCACTGCAGTTGCTAATGTTTATTTCAGTGCCTTCAGCCAATTTACCTGAACACAGCCTTCCTTTGCCATTTGCTGTATCTGTGTGTGGTTTCAGCATCATTCTGATGTTCTGGTTTCCATCCGACTATGTTTCTAGGATGGCTTGGTTTTATTATTTAAACAAATAATTTAAACAATAAAATCAAATTTAAAAACCAACATAAAACCCCATGGCTGTCCTTTTCAGGCCTTGCAGAAAGTACACTATACGCCTGATGCTCCAATTCATTATGATATTCTATTAGATCTGCCAACAGAAAGTGCATTTTGAGTTTCTAAATGTTGTTTCCATTAGAATCAATCACTCCATGCAATTAAGCCAATAGGCTCTCACCATTTCTGCTGTTATGAGCTAAACCATCCTAAATATATTGACAGCTGTCTCCTGGAAGATGACACAAATTAGGTGGAGGGGGCACAAGCCTAAATGTCACCAGTGATAGGACAACAGTTATTCTTTCAGAAATCCACCTAATTTTCATACCCCATAAGGCATGCTGTAGACTTTCTTTGCATTGGCAGCATGCAGTAATCGATGTTTTGCATATTACAATCAATAACATGCTTAAATGTTTAAGTTTTGCATTCTTTTGCGATAAACATTGATATATTACAAACTATGTAAAACTGTTCATTGGACTTTTTGTTTGCAGCATGTACTGTATCATTCAGCAAATAAGTGAGCTAAATATTGTTTGTTACAAAACAGATGTCACATGAAATTATGCCATATGTGCTATTAAACATTTTTCTTTCTTTTTTTTTTTTTTACAGTGAAAACTAAGATTTAGTTTCAGAAGTGAGTGTATTTGGCTTTTCAAGGACTTGAAGCATGAAAACAACATCTCTAAAATATTTTTAAATCTGCTGTGCATCTTGTAATCCAGTTTCATAGGTGGAATCTGAGTGTTTTAAATGTAGGTACATTAAAAAAAATGAAATATGCTAAATGTATGATTGCATTACTACTTCTCCACAGGTTCTACTAATTTATCATAAAGGAAAACGAGAATTTTCTGGTTTTGCCCCACCACTTAAGTGTAAAGACTTGTATCACATCGATACCTTTAAATACATGTTCTGTAACTCAAAAAATTAATATACAATTTTCAGTGACCTAAAAAAAAGTCCAGTTAATGGATGTATAAAATTTTCTTCAAACATTTTAAATTTGTATCCGAGAATAGGGGGTGTATGGGATTCACTGAGGACAGGGGTGGTCAATGCAGACTTGCTTCAGAGTGAAACCCAAACTCAGTAACTCTGCACGAGGAAAAGGAACACGTTCCAAGATTCAACTGTAATTGTTTTGACAGAACCATATATGTGAAAGCAGAGCAATCTATATCTCTAGACTCTCAAAGTGTGAACTCCACAACAGAGTGAGCAGAATGCAGGAAACATGTTGCTAAGAGCCATACAGTAAAACAAAATCTGGTTGCCACAAGAAGAGTGACATTGGCATCAGAGGCAAAGACACTTACACCCACAAATGGAAACACGGCGCACTGGGAAAGCAAGGAGAAGAGGAGCAGATGCAGCAGCATGAGGAAGAAACTCAAAGTAAAGATCTTCAGACTCCATATGTAGTTTTCTTTCTCTTATTCATCAAAAGTAGGAAGACAGGGTAAACAAAAAGGGAGATAAAGACAAGAAGGTGAAGAAAATATTTTTTCTCCCCCCCCCGAAGGCAAATACTTGCTTACATTTCTAAACATACTATCTTTGTGAGGCCTCTCTGTAATACAAATAACTAATTGCTTGCCAGCGAGCAGTAAAACTGAGAATAAGAGTCCTTGATCTCCCAGCTTGATGGAGATTCCTGAGGCTTCTAGTCAGTAAAAAAAACCCTGCAAATAAACTTTAACACTTCAGTGGATGGAGTCTCTCCTCTAACACTACAAGCTTCCATATGGAGCCAGACAAACTCATCTTAGACGCCAGGATATTGTGGCAGGCCTGGTGAAGCTACCTTCCACAGGTCACAGCACCTGCTCTACTGCATCAAATCCCCTTCCTGCATTCTCCTATTTTCTGAAGGGTCATGTCTCCTTTTTCACATCCTATCCTTCATTTTGCAGGTTCTCTTGGATTATTTGTGGAGGAATAGCAGATGGGGCCACCACAAAGGATGACTGCTGTGACTCGTTCACACCACCACACACATGGGAGACAGATAAATACCAGTTTATTGGCTCACTGAGTTTTCCCACAAGGAGAAGCTTTTCCAGCACAGTGATGCAGCAAAATTCAGTGCCTCCAACCAACCAGCCCCACCAGCTCTGCTTTAGACTGATACCAGGAGGACGAGCCCATGTTTTGGTGCCTACCCTGCAGGTCAGCACAGAGCTCTCTGGCTGCTGAGGAGAGGGTTCCAGAAATCCCTTGTCACCACAGGGGTGGGCACCTGGTGCCAATGACTGCCCCTCAGACCTGGTGCTGCAATGCCAAGCACCATCCTGAAACTGCTGGCTTTTCCAATTTCCTGATCTAAAATGCCTTGGCTAAGTCTAAACAGGGTTTTTGTCTTTAGTGCAAGACACAGTAGAAGCAGGTCAAGCATTTTCCCAGGAAAAAGCACAACCGTGGAGCAGCAGGCAGGAACAGCTATTCTGCAGTAACTTCCTTCATGGCAAATCCTTAGTTCATGCAAGGTGTTCAGCATAGAAAACATACACAACTTCTAAAAAAAAAAAAATCAAACACAGCTTTTTTTCTGAAAATACACTATTTTTCACCCAAGATTATTTTAAAACTATACAGTTAAGTGCCAGTATTTGGGGCGATAGATTCTTTACAACTGCCAAAGATCTGAGAGTGGGAAAGATTACAGGTAACCCTGCAACCCTGATTGAATGCAAATAGAGTTGTAAAAGCTTCCTCTTCTCCCTGCCTCCATGTTGCACCTTGTGCAGCAAAGTGCTTAGTATATGATAAAAATAGCTAGATCTTTCAAAATCTTAGAAGAAAGGTACTTGAATGTTTTTCTTTAAACACTGTATTTTCTTAAAGGCAACATAATGAGGTCAACCAAAGCTGGCTTCAAGCTGATAAACTGTGTTTAGGAGAAACCAGAGGTTGAGAGAGGGGGTTTTAGCAGAGGAAAACAAAGAGAATGATTCCAAAAGTCAGATCTCAAAATGTTAATCAGATTCAGAAACATAAAACATGACAATTTAATGGTGTTTGGTTAAAACCAGAAAATTTTAAAGTTCTAAGCATCTTACATTGAATTCTAATACTTTTTTAATTATTAGATATAAAATGCTTACAATTTTCACTGAAAATTAGACTTGGTAATTTATATTTCTTGTTTATACAGTACAATTTGCTGATGAAAAAAATGTGCTAAACTTATTGATTCATGACCATAATTGTTTAATTATTTATCATTGCAGAATTATATTAGCATTTATAATAATGCAGATGTGCACAAAGGCTAAGAAGTCATATACAGCTTTTGTTTTGTGTTTGCTATGCTGAAATTAGGTTGATCCAGGTTGTGTGCACACTGCATATTGCAAGTGTTGCAACTCGGTGTCTCTTGGTTTTACTGGAGTTAGAGGGGGTCTAACCAATAGCCGCAATAATGAAAACTCTCCGATAGCTAATAAAGAATATAAACCCAAAGCCAACAGCGTTGCAAAAGAAGTCTCCTCTCAGGCTGATTCCTCTGTTACCATGATGCACATTAAATTCAGTGCAACACACGCACAGCTGTTTGCTCCGTACCACCCACAGCAAAGGAATAGCTCGTGTGTGTTTGGTACAGGGGAAGCCAACGAGAGCTGCACACCACAAAAATTACAACCAGCTAAGCCAGCCAAAACCTTCTGCGTGAGGCCAGTTAAAGAAGAACATAAGAACTCCTGATATGAGAGAAACACATTCCTTTAATTTTCATCTTTATTTTAAGGGATCATAAACAGTGGAAGAAAATGACAGATGCCTCACTTCAGCCTCTCCTCCCCTCTGTGTGCTAAATCTATTCCCTCAAGGAACTCCAGTAAGACTGACATACATCCCTTTCTGGAGAGCTGCTAAAACAGCTTTGCCATGGGCTTCACAAGAAATTTGTAACACTGAGCATGTCTTCTGGACTCATCCTTTTGACATATTGATAGCCAAGACTCCCATTGCCTCTCCCCTCCGTGCTCTTTTCACCTAACACTATTTACTGGTGCTACCTTTTCATAATTAAGAGTCCATATCAAAGCAGTTGTAACACCATTTAAGCAGCTTTTCTAAGGAATCAAATCTAAATGAAAAGGCAAAGTATAAAAATGTCCCATCTTCCGCTGTGCCTAACTGATTTGCTCTGCATTTTATCCTCAGGGAGGTGCTGATTCCAAAAGCCAGAGAAGAAGGACCATTCACAAAAGCAGCATCACACAACCAGCAAGGACAGCTGATTGTGCATTGTACACCCACACATGTTGAGGGTCTCTAAAAGCAGCCCCCCAGTAATGCTCTGGCTGTGGTGGCTGGATTGTTTATCACAATTCACAGGGTGAGCATTTAACCTACTGACTCCTGCATCACAGCACAGGCCAGGTATTTTTTTCTTTTGTTAGATTAATATTGGTAACAGAATAACACACTCATTAGTGGTGATAATGATTATACAGCGAGGTAGAATCGCAATTCTTCCAATGTACCGCACAGAGGAGTCAGTTTCATTAATTAATGAAATTTATTAAAGAACACAAGACAATCAAAGAAAACACACTATGGTTAAGCACCTTCTCAGATGCTGATCATTGGCTCAGTAACTTTAAACCTTTCCACCTGCTATGAAAATGCTGCATGTGCCACACAGAGGGAAGAGGGACAGGAGAGCACACCCTGGCTCAGAGATGGGCAAGCATCCTTTCTCCCTTGGCTGGCAGGAACAGAAGCCCCCATAGAGGCTGCAAGGGGCTCCAGAGTGGGAAAAACCCAGAGGAGCTAGACAGTAGGATGAACTATGTCCCCACACTGAATAGATGCCTCCATTTCCCAGCTTGCTCTGTCACTGTGTAATGTAAGAGACCAGTTTCTTTGGGAATGCTTCTGCAAGGTCCTAGCCACACCTTCAAGAAGTCTGAGTGAGGACTTCTTCTGAGCAGGATTATTTCAAACACTTTGCCGTTATTAAAACCTCAATCCTCATAAACATCTGTGAGGGATGGCCATTAAACAATTTACCAGAACTGCAGAACAACATGCAGGTTTTGGTTTTCCCTAATGTAAAACAAAACAAACAAACAAACAAAACCCCAAAAAACAACAACAACAACAAAAAAACAACTATGGCAGAGTAGAGACTTCAAGTAGAGAGTAGAGAATCCAAGTTCCCGGTCTCAGAGCTATCTTAGGCAGCAGTGCCTGCATTTGTTTAAGTGATCACATTTCTACGTGACTGTCATGTCAGATTTTCATTCTGGCTACCAACACACTGCCATTTGCTACCTGGGGGATTTACTGGCTTTGACAAGCAAGGAAATACCCAAGTGTTCAACTGTGTGTTTACTGGTCAAGCAGTTTTAGGAGGAAAAAAGGTGGTGAGGAAGAGTAAAATTGCTATAGGAGCTGCGAGACATAGTTTCCTGAATTTCCCCCAGGAATTAGTTACATTACATAGTATTTCTGATCTTCCAATTTGATCTTTGATTTTTAGTTCCACCACCACGAGACAGCAGTTGCTCAGTGCTGTGCAGAGAGATGCTTAAGAGATTAGGAAATGCCTGAATACAACAGACACCACAACAGGGGACTCAAAACATGCCATGGCAGCAAACCCAAGATGGTATCTCTCACCTTACTTTGCTTACTCTGTTTCATTCAAATATAAATGTCTTTTAGGAAATGACGATAAATTGCAAGCTATTTTTATTATGATCTTTCCAGGTGATGTCATATCTACATTAAACCAAAAGTGACTGGTAAGATCAACGTGCCAATAGTGAGCCCTCATTTCAATTTAGACCAAGACCTATCCATAAACCAGACAGACACATCTAACAGCAGAGAACAACTTTTTAAAGTAATGCTTTCTGGCTTGCCAATATTTGCTGCAAAATTTCAGACATCTGGGGGGGAAAAGTAACACATTTAACTCTGTTCCTTCAAGTAAACATTCTGAAACCAAAGTCAACAAGACTTTGTTTCAGGAAGAGGATTTGAAGGTTGTTTCGGTTCCTGCACAGGACTTGGTGCAAGTCACTTCTGAGTGTCAAAGTTTATTGTGTTTCTTGGATCCCCAAATGGAAAACAAGCTCACTCAAAATCCTCATAAAGGAATTGCTTACAACTCCTAAATCACAACCCAGAACTCAGTATTTCAGGTCACTTATTTGCAAGATAACAAAAACTCACCTGTTGCAGTTCTTACTAAATGATGTGTGAAGTCACTACATTTATACAAGGTGATGTAACTCTGATGTAACTCTTGTAGCCTAAATTCTTCTCTTTTCCATCAGCACCAATCTGGAGCAACTGTTCTTGCAGTGAAGGAGCACAACTTCATGCAAATTGTCCCATGTCCTTAAAACCGCTTCCCCTGAAGTCAGACTGAGAGTGCTGCAGAAGCTAACCCAGGAAAGAACTGCTTTAACACGCTTAATGAAGAAATGAGGTGGAATTGAAATGAATTTTCACAGCAATCAATGCAATACTTCAATGTTTCCTTGAAAAGCCTGGCTCCTCTTCTCCCAGGTTGCCCCTTACTTCTTTCCCATTGTATTTCCATCAATTTAGAACTTAAATCAGCAAAACAATTGTGTGACTTTCAAAAATGCTTGAAATCTATAAGCATGAAAATGTATTTTTTGTGGCTGTGTGCAACCATGAAACATTTTTTTAATGAAGAGATTGCAGTTGTATCTGCTCTCTTACTAGCCTGGGTTTTCTGTCACCATTGCTGCACCCCCACAACTTTATAATGGTTAATATCAAAGTATGTCTGGACTACAATGGATGGGTTTTGTCCTTCATTAGAATCATTGTTTTTCATCACACTTTATTTTCAGTAATTTCCCTTTAAAATGACTCTTTGAACCAAAGCCTACATTCCTCTCTTGTTCCCACACTAATCTCCTATTTGCCAGTGCTCAGGATTCACACACATTGCTATATTTGGTGTTATTCCTAAAGCTCTTCATAATTACACCACAATTAATTCCTTAAATTTAAAAGTGTTTTGAGCTCTCCTAATTGTAGAGACAACTTCAAGAATATTGCCAAAATAATCTAATAGTCTCCAAGTGACAAAGTGACAAACAAAAATCACTTTAAAATAAAAAAAAAAAAACCCTTTCTCATAAGCCAACATCATATTTGTGGGGAGCCTGACTCACAGTTGTGAGTGCTGGTGTTTAGTAACATAAACTGCTCTTGTCACGAATATCCTGGAAACTTCATACAACTTCTTAAGCTCAGGGAGGTTACGCAGGAAAAGTGCTAAATCCCCAGATCTTCCAGTTCCCGGATGCCCTGTTCACAGACACACAGATCCTAGACTAGCCTCTTATCCCATTAACATCCCATCCATGAACTGTCTAGTGATCCTGCAGCGGGGACCCTCCATCAGCTGCCATCTCTTCCTGCTCCTTCAGTCTCCAAACAGGAGCCCAAGGCCACATTCAGTGAGCCCAAGAGCTTCCATGCAGCACCGAGTGCACTACACCCTCCAACAGCCACAGTTCAGCACAGGAGGGTCTACAATCCCCCTTCTGTCCTTCTTCACTGTGACAAGGACGCCTCTCTGCTGGCACCAGAGGAAAATGATGTACCCAGGCAGAGATACCAACATCAGTTCAGAGGGAATCACCACCTGCACAGCACAAAGCACATGGGGCACTCAAAGGAACACCTTGTACACCTCAAAATGAACAGAAGGTGGAGAATTTCCAGAGCACAGAGGAGACCTCGTTTCTTCAGTCTGTTCACAAGTGTCTCCTGAACATAAAGAGTTCAGAAAGACCTGTGGTTTAATGGAGTCAAATTTCATTCTCCAGGTAAAAATAAATTGAGGTAAACAAAGTAAAGCCTTCTTCCCCCTCCCCCTGACAGCACTGAACTCTCAGAAAGCCTCTCTAGGACTGAGCAAGCAGAGCTTGAGCCACTTGCTTGGGACTGGTAATGTACAAAGTCCCATCTGGGGAGTCCTGTCCTGTAACCCACTGCAAGGTCACCTCCACATCAAGCCGATTTCAGAGGCTGCACAACACTGAACAGACTCTCTGGCTGTTCCCCTGATCCCAGAGGGCACGACTCCCACTGCAACACGAGGGCTAGCCAAGTATTCTAATCATCACCCAGACCCCAAAGAGCGTTCAAACTGAAGAGATTGGGGAAAAAGAATCTTTTAGGAGATAAGCGTAGTTTTGTCTGTGCATAATGAGAGTAAAACATGAGATATCTAAATCTTTATCCCATATTCATACATTTATAGCCAAAAAAGCAAGGAACAATATCAGAAATGTTCCAAGAATACTATGCCAGTACTTATCTGGTGACACTTGAGATGAAGAAGATAATTGAAAGGATGATTGCATTGGGCTTGTTGTACTCCATTGATAAGAAAGGTTTTAGAGAGCCCATTCAGTATGCTCAGCCATGATACAAGATGCCAGGAGAAAACACAGTACTGCAGCAGTGACAGGACCTCGGATCTATGAAACATTAAAATGAAAGATAAAGCAGGCTCTGAAAGAAGCAATATTGGGCACAGTTTGCACGATGACAAACATTTGGACAAATATCTAGACATCAGAATACCTCTTAATCACTGCCCTCTGACTGTCACCCAGCATTCCCATGCAAAAATCTGCTCATAAAGAAGCCTTTGCTGTCTCTCCCCTTGGGAAGGGCCAGTAAGAAAATCACCAACAGCCCAAATCCTGTGTGGCTGTGCTCTCAGGATCTGCCAGCAGGGCTGACGTGAGGTCCAAACCCAGGAAAAACAGGAGGTGATCACTTGTTTTCCTGTTCTATTTATTAAACAGTTCTTCCTTGATTATAACTAAGCACTAAGTTTTTGCAATACTAGCAAAATCTGTAACGGTTTCTATAACTCTCATGATATTCTAAGCTAACTTCAGAGGCAGAGCAATTTACCAGAACTGCAGCTTAAACAAGTTTGAATTTCATTTGCTATATATATGAAGAGAATGCTCTTACTGAAAAAAGAAATGCATGAGCACACATTAAAGCAGAGCTTTGATTCTGAACTCTTTATCCTGAACTCTGAACAATGGATACTTATGAATCATTTGTGCTGCATACTGAAGCCTTTTGAACTGGTAACAAGAGAAATCAGTTCTGCTAATGCATCTCTCATCCCAGATCTCTCACTCATCCAGATTTTAAATCTGAAACTTAGAAGAATAAAACCGTCTTTTTGGAAGGACCAAGAGTATTTTGGAAAACAGACTGGTCAGAGGGGAGGGGAATTTCAGGATGGGGCAATAAGGAGATTGTGTGCAGGTTCTGATTTTCAAGACCAGACGTTTAAAATAAATGTCTGACAAAGGCAGGGGAAGAGGCATTAATAAATGGTTTTTACTGCTTGCATTTGGGGTCGGTCTGGGCAATATTGTCACTCTGCAGTGTAGAGCAAAACTAGATCATGGAGGTCCTAATGACTGGGATGATATAAGTAAAATTTTGGATGTGGACACAACACTGGATTACAGTTTAGGAACCTATCCTATATACTGGCATAAATTTGGTCCTAGTAATAAAAAAAGGCACCACAAAGATAGGAATTCTCTCTTAGCCTTACTAGTACTATAAAGGCTTTATATGTAAGCCATCTTTAGTCCTTCCCTACTTCTTACAGTTAACAGAAAATTATCCTAGTTATGAGGGAAAGGCTCCTACTTATGAATTTTATACAAGCCAGATGTAGCAAGTTCCACATTTGAGGATATGTTTCACAGAAGAGATCAAACTCAGATTAAAAGAACTAGAAGTGCAGTCTGCCATGATGCATGGACAGACATGTGCCTCCAACTCCAGGCTTTTGAGAATTCCTTTTAAACAGGAAAGTGTGCAAAAAAAGCTACTGAAATTTTGTAAGAGACAAATTGCACAATACCAACCTGATTAAATTTCAAATGCTATCAACTTTTGCTTAGAGTCTACGAGAGAGAACAGACCTGAATTGAGAGTGCAGCCATTGAAAATGCTTCCCAGACAGGTCCAGACATGTGACAAATGAATGTCCACATTAAATGACAATGTCACGAATGACAGAAGCACTGGAAGATCACGCGAAGTGCACAATCATAACTCTGCATTTCAGTGCAAAATTCATCCTTAATATTTAGCAGTGATGACCTCTGGGTGACAAAATGCCTGCAGTGTCCCAGGTGCACACACCTGTGCATCGGAGAGGCTGGCATCAGCACACTGCTCCACCACAGCTTGGAGGTACATGCTGCACTAGTTAGATGCCTATGCAAGATGCACAGAGATAAAACCAGTCCCACAAGAACACCCCAGTCCCCTCTCCCTGCCATGCAGCCACAGCTCCCCAGTAAAGCCCATTTCCTCTGGCAGTTTCCCAGGAAGGTGACTGCACCAGGGCTCAGCTACCAGAACAGCATTTGGCAGCTCAGAAAGGGAAGGTGGTAGGATGAAGCAGAGAGACCCCAAGGCAGCCCCAGGGGAGGCTCAGCATTGTCCAAGGGTCTCTGGCACTGGGACACTGGGGAAGAGCAGGGTCTTGCTGCTCCATCACCCCACATGTCCCTTTTCAGCAGTGATCACTGTCAGGTATCACCACTGCCCACGTCGAAGTGCAGGTGAGCGTCTGCCATAGCTCTCTTCTCACAGGGATGATTTGTGGGCAGAGTGCATTTAATAAACTACTTAAATTACAACTTTTGGATGCACCTGTAATCCCCAGGGTTCCATCAAATGTTTTTCTTACTGTCTTTATAATTATATGCATACTTAAGATTAAACAGTGGTAGAATTTCCCAAGTACATGCCATAAATACTTTCATATGCCAAACTAAAAGTTTCCTCTCTCATGTTTAGTGACCCTCAAATCAAACTTCTTTCAGATCACCCAACTGTTACAGTAATAGCAAAAGCAACAGAATGGACATAGCAAAATTACACACACACACACACTCTTTAGGCTATATTCACAAAAAGGAACAACCTCCCTCCTGAAATGCAGCCAGCTCTGGGCTGAAATGAATTTTGATTTAAGAAACAAAACAACTCCCCAGCAATTTTGGAGAAAATACAAGTTTTGCACAGGGCACCTCTGCTCATCTAAAGCAAGCAGCAGAGTAACAGGAATATGTTCCTGCAGAAAGAGCAAGCCGGGAAGCCACCCTACTTGCTGAATAGCACAGCACACTGATTGCTGCCTGTAAAAGTGGTCAAAAGAAACTGAAAAACATGAATCTGCGTTTTCCAGGAAGCTCTAAGTAAGATTTGGATAACCAAGGAGGTTCCCTGTAGATGGGACAAGAGCAGCAGTAAAGGAAGCGGAGAACGAACCCCCAGCGCAGTGGTGCAAGTTCTCATTTGCAATGCTAGAGCTGCTTTATATGCTGAGCTCCCATCCTTCAAGAGCAGGTCAATGTTTTAATGTGGATTGGGCACATAAATGCAGATCAATTTATGCATTAAAAAAAATCATCTACATGTGCATTTATTTCAATTTCATTTTAGTGAATCAGGTCCTGATTCAATGCTAACTGAAAACCCTTGAAATAACTGCGAGCTTGCTCATAGCCAATTCTGTGTCACCACTATGAAATTAGTAGTGAAATTAAATGGCTCAACAGTGCTAAGACATTCCCCAACTACTCCAGCAAGCAGTCGCTCACCTCTAAGGTTAACAGGATAAAGGCTGGATAAAGAAACTACTCATTATACCAGCTCTACAAAGAAGCAATTATGAGACTTTATAAAGTGGTTTCAAATATATTTTGCAAACTAGGACTCAGACAAATATTAGTGGCAGCAAATTACAGTACTTAGCAGAATTATCACCAGAAAAGAGACTCTTTTAATCTATAAAAAATATCAACAAAAGATGTAAATATGGACTCCTCGATGGGTGGTATATCTTGAAGAAAATATACATCTAATCTCACAGTGTGTTACCTCCAGTACCTGGAGAGAAGGTTAACAATTCAGAGCTGTTTCCTACAGCTATAGAATATATTTTGATGTAGATTTGTAGATATCACAGACTTAAAATCTATTGTATAATCACAGGGCAAGTGCAAGGAACCTGGGGACATACTTCTCCACAGTAAAGTGCTGGAACACTGGCTTTCATTTTAATCAATGCTATTCCCTGTTTTTAACAAATTATATTTCATTCTGTGGCCTTTAGGTTATATTTTTCTGCACATAAACAGCAACAGTGTTTTCCCCACCACACGTACAATTTGCAGCTGAATCCTGGCATTACACAAGTGTTTGTCTCCATGTGTGATGGGCAGCTGGGAGAGCACAGAGTCACCCTAACTGAGTTTCAAGCATCAGATAATGGTCTCCAGAGCAGCCCTGCTTGGGTACCAACAGATCTGCTGCTGCTCTGGGTTAAACTGCACATGCCAGCAGGAAAACTGTTGGTGATCCACGGATTTGCAATCCCCATGCATTCCCCTCCTCACAGTCCCATTCAAGCGGGTGAGTGAGTGGTGGGAACCAGGACCTTGGGATGTCAAGCAGTTGTTGCAGGTTAACACCAGGATAACACAGAAAAATTTACCCATCCTGTCACACACAATTCGTGTTCAAACACACTGAATGCCAAGCTGCAGTTCAAGAAGTCAAAGATTTCTCTAGCTTTGGCCTCTCCTTACTCAAAGCATTAAGCACTCCAGTGGAGGCCACTGCTCATCCCACATAGCCAACTACTGTCACAGGCAGAAAATGCTCCTGTGGCTCCCTGACATTTATTTCTCTCCAGTTTTCAGGCCCTCTTTCATTAAACAGAGAATATGGATGGTTTTAAACACCTTCCATTAAAATCACATACAAAATGTTTTGGACAGCACTCTAGCAGATCTGGGAAGTGACCCTGATCACACACTCTGGCAAAGGAGACAATTTCCAGGGCAGTGGCACTCACTGTTTCCCTCCTCTTCCCATGAGGGGCCGCAGTCCTACCCTGAACCCACTCCCAACCACATTTACCTGAAAGCAGTGGCAGCTGCCAGCAGCAAGCATCTGAAACCTTCTGCATTAACTGAACACATCTGGGAAGCAAGCTCTTTAACCCTTCCTTGCTTCACTCATGTGAATTTGTGTTTGGCAAGCTCCAAAACATTCAGAGGTCAGGTTTTAGCTTAATTAAGAGACCACAAAAAATCCAGACAGTCATCCAAACCTTCTGAGCCCTTGGAGTGTGGGAAAGTAAAGTAAGAAAATCACACGCCAGCAACTTCTCTGAAGATTTCTCATGTTTGCTGTTTTGAACAAGGCTTGAAAATACCAGAACCTTTTCTCTCTCACACACTGTAGTTGAGCCCAACAGAGACCCCACCAAAAATTCAATGCAGAACACCTGAGCTCTGGTGCATTATCATTTGCAGCTGCTTTAATTTTCCAGTATCACACAGTTGCTTTTCAGACTCCTCCTCAGGAAATCTGTTGGGGATATTACTTCTACCTATGTTCTGTCACATACCACCTCTTTAGTTTCTTCCAGCAGTTCCTTCATTTTTAAAATGCATCTTCCTAAATTCAGAAAAAAAATCCTCCCCTTTGTTCCCCAGGTGGGTATAATTCACCCCTTACTTCTCCACATTTGCTGTCTGACTCCTGGATGAAACAGCAGAGAGCTGCAGTGTCAGCAGTTCCTAAAAGAGACCATCCCTTTCCCTTACTGTTTTGATAATGGTTGCTCCATGAGATCAATTAAAAGAAGAAAATGAAAACAGGAATTGATACCCAAGCCTAAGCCCTTGCCCAAGATGAGGGCACCAACAATTGCAGAGATAATTTAGTGGTGCTCTCCTGCCCTCATTTTGTCCATGTTTATTTATGCATCTTTCCCTTATAAGCATCGTACATTAAAGTCAATAGCCTACCACTGCTTATCAGAAAACAAGTGGAGCCAGACCTGGACTTCTATAAATAAGATTTATTCTATTGGCTAAATAATGACATCTAAACTGGTCTGATTTAACTGACTATGGCAGTTCTTAGAGCAAAATTTAATTACACTTTGTACTTATTACAGTTCCTTTGTGTGCTTCTTGCTTCCCAGCAATTTTGAAATATAGACTTAAGTCTGCTGTACAATACATCTCCATACCTATACTGACATGTGCTAACAGATGGCACCACGAGCACAGAGCAGCAGATCAGCATGGGTTGTCACTTTTG
Organism: Aphelocoma coerulescens; assembly: GCF_041296385.1. NCBI lineage: Eukaryota > Metazoa > Chordata > Aves > Passeriformes > Corvidae > Aphelocoma > Aphelocoma coerulescens. The sequence goes on along the minus strand of NC_091025.1, from coordinate 14,916,923 downwards.
GTGGCCACGTTTTCCCTTAAGTTATCTCAGCCCAACAAAAAATGGCATGAAATAATCACTGCCCATTTCCTGCGGGCTGGGAAGAGCATGACTCAGCAGCAGCACTTTTTATAACATCCAGACACTTGACTTTCTAGAAATGCTTTTATATTTATGGAGCGCATTCGTTATGGAAGTCTGCTAAGTAACGGATGCTCTGGGATGATGCTGCTCAACCATAAATGCAGCAAGAGCTCCGACATCTCAGGGCCTTGGGTGGGCTGGGCAGCAGTCAGGAGGAGGCAAGTGACGCCTGTTTGTGTTTGTCGGGTAATACTGCTCTATAAAATTATATTAGATGTGCATTAGGGGCTGTAACAGAAGACAGGAAGAGTAAAGGATACACGTAAGCAAGAAAGAGAAGCACACGCAAGGGCACTGGAGAGCGCTCACATGGTTCTGCCTCCCCACCGCTCTGTGCCATGGGGAGCTGCCAGCACCCTCCCCACCCACTCACACCACCAGCCACGGGGCACAAAACTGGGAAGGAGCCATGAGGTTTGGTGTCACACCTTACATTCAGGTTTCACACGCTCTGTATCCCACTCAGAGGAAATTTAGGGCTAGCCCAAGGTGAGGTTCAGCACCAACATTAAAAAAACCCACACCATAGTGAAGATACCAGCACATTTTGCTAACACAACTTAAAAATGGGATGTCCTAAACCTCAGCCTCCCCGCAAGCTCCCAAACTTCTGAGCCCTTTAGGACCTATCCTAAGGGCTACATATTCTATCATCCTCTGTTTACATTTCCTGAATTCACACTCCAAACACATTCATGGCACAGCTTTACAATACCTTTGAACAGCCCGAGGACTGGGAACTATGGAGCTGCTGTCACCTCACCAGAGCCGGGTGGAACACCCCAACACCTGCCCGATTTCAAGTCTGAGTTGATTGAAGAGCATCGTGGGAAATGTAGTCCTTGATGACTCCTCCTCTTCCTCCTCTTCCTCCTCTTCCTCCTCTTCTTCCTCTTCTTCCTCTTCTTCCCTCTCCGTGTTCCCAGCACGCACATTTTTCTGGGATCCTTGGACCAGGGATGTCAGGTTGACAGAGTCCAGGCTCAGCTGGTGCATCCCCAGGAGGAAGCATCTTTCTTCAGAGTCTTCAAGGACACAACTGTCTCCTGCCATTTTGGACCTTCATCTGGGGAAAACCCACAGAGGCTGAATTTAGCTACAATTAAATGTCAGTTTAACTCATATAGGTTTTTCTCATGCCTTCTGGTTTAGCTTTTATAACTGCCCAACCACTGATTATGTATATTTTTTAAAAGGATTCATTGTTCTTCCACTGATGCCTGAAATCAAGGTCTCAAAGCAACACCCTCCAAATCCTTCATGGAGAAGAATTGGTATTTTTAAAAATGATTGGTGGAACATTCTTACTTGGTGTGCTTGCATATAGAGAACCACTTATGTGCAGCTCTAAATATGACTAATGTCTAAATATGACTAAGTGGACTACAGACATTTCAGAGGATAGGGTGTTACTAGGCAGATAAGAATTTCAGATGCAAACTTGAAAGTATAATTGGCATGTGAGCAGGTAGCAGGAAACCGTGTAGAATATATTTTCTGAAGATCTACACTTCCACCATTTCTCTGCAGTGGAAATGCATCAGCACTCGATTTTTACCATCAAAGCCTGCGATGTTGTAACCTACTGCAGAATTGTGGCCTTAGGGTTCAGTAAATTACTGTAAAATAATTTTAAATGTTTGCTGTTTTCTTTCAAAATGAAAAATACGGAATGAAAACCTCAAAAAACATCACACAGAAATAACTGGTTTGGTTATATTACTGCAAGAGTGCAGAAATGCTTTTAAAGCCTCCCTGCTGCTGGGTGGGTGCCCAGGGTGCTGTGGGGTCCTGGTCCTGCCATCAGACCAGGTGTGGCAGAGCTCGGGGTCCGTGCTGGCTCCCCAGCTCCAGCACACTGCCCTGGCCACCTCATGGTGGGAGGGTCTATGCCTCAGGCACTCTTAAAAGAATATGTGTGAATTAGGTGCTGCATCCAACAGCAAAATTTTTCAGTCAAGGCCAAGAAGAAGAAAAATTTTAGAGGAAGATGGGTCTAGTTTTAATTACAGCAGCACAAATACAACCCTGGCAAACCCCTGCAGAATAGACACCTCTTAGCATTTCCCTCTCAGAACCACAGCAAAAAACACATGAAAGGTCATATACAAGATAGGATTTGACACAATAAGATTTCGCTCCCATGTTAATGCACCTCAGATCAAGCCTGCAAAAGTGAAATAATAAATTTAGGAAAACAAGCAAAATGACCCTACTGGTTGGTTGGTTTTCTAGATACCATCTACATATTTTAGAAACGTACAACCTTCTAATAGAAATGAATAAACTACTCAACCATAAAGTTGCTATAGAAGATATGCTTGTTCTGATTGGAAAGGGCATCTGCTATCTGCAATATTGATAATACTTTTCAAATTTCATCTGCTTTTGTTTGCATTCTGTGTCGTCTGTTTAAACACACTGGGAATAATAATGAATCCCAGCATTATCTCCACTTTTTCAAGGCCGAACATATAACTTTATCACAAAAATAATTAAAATTCTTTGGCACTCTTGTATCTTTTCCATTAAATGTTATCAAGCAGTGACAATAAACTAACATCAGTCCAAGGCTGCCCATATGCTGCTTTTAAAAAGAATGTATTTGTCCCAGGGTGAGAGACATGAATTTTGTGTTTACAGGGTCAAACAATTCCAAAGTTTTTTACAGTGTAAGGACTAAAAAATCTGTGCATGCACACACACATGCAAATGCACAAACACAGAGCTGAGGATATTGGGTTCAGAGGGAACACCTACAAACTGTTTTGTTAAAACTTCCGTTCACAGGCAAATCTTAGCAGCTTAATAATTTGGAGAACTAAAGATATAAATATTTTGCATACTTGTACAACACAGTCAATCCAATAAATGATGCTCTGAAACATTCTTGGATGTCATATTCAGTTAATCTCAGATGTAGCAGTGATTTTTTTCCTGAACTGAATTTCATATATAGAGCTATATATTATCTCCTACACATAGGAATAATGTTACAACTTTATTTTGAAAATCAGTAATATTTTGAAATTAATAATATTCATTTTATCCTCTTTTTAAAATCCCTTTTCCTTTGTTATCCAGGATAAAGAAAAATAAAATGTATTCTCTGATAATCTTTGCTTAATATTGATTAATACTCATTCGGTATTTAAGAAGGAAGCCACCAACACTTCATTTTTCACACAGCTCTAATTATTTGCCAGTGAAAACCAGTGTAGGTTTTAGAACACATTGCTACAATATCTAACTCCAAAGTCTTTATGATTTTTATAATCTGTGCTAACTTCTGCTTAAAATGTAGTAAAGCAATGATGTTGATCTCATTTCAATACCACATACACAGTATTGCATAGTAATGCACTGGCTTTTATAAGCCAGGAAACAGTACCAACTCGCTAAACAGATCCATCAGGATAATTGAAGAACTCATTTCAGGAGAACTCCCATATGAAGGCAGAAATGTTAGAAGATGTTAAATTTTCTTTTTGTGTATTGTTGGCTCGCTTGATAAGCAGAAGCAAGTTTATACAGCTCTGCAGCTAGTGTAGAATGCTTAAGCAAGAAATCCATAACTTTTAATATGATGAGATTGTCCTGCTAGGAGAGATGGATTTTTTCCAATATCACTGCTAACAAACAAGTAGAGTTTCCTGTATCAGCACATTTCTGTTTCTACTCTGCAGCACACATGTGCTTCATTTAGAAACAATACATGGCTCAACATTTTTGGCATATTAAAAATGAGATGAGTACGTTGGACTAGCTGATGGACAGGTATCCTAACAGGTTTCTTTGGAAAATGAGTACAAAATCTTATACAGATAGACACACTGACAAGGTTGAGAAAATAGGGAGGGGGGAAGTGTGAAGTTATTTGTGTTAACTTCCCTTCCAAGATTTAGTGGCAGTGTTACTTACTGGAGCGACTGCTGGGTGGACAGATAATGTCACGCAGTGTCTTATTACATGATTTCAAACCCCTGTGCACAATCTCACTTGCTGCATGAAACTTAAATATGTTTCAGGTAGGAGCTAAATAAAAGACATTACTTTTCATCTGCTTTTTCACTTAATGCTAATATAGTCACTTGTCAGTGAATGTAAAAGTAAAGGAGACAAGGGTTTATTTTTATACCTCACAGAACAGCAACTGGTGATTTCCCTTAGATCATTGCTTTTGTGTGTGCAGGCACTAAGCTTTTTTCTTTTAATATTTTAGACATACTTTATTTTTTATTCAAAACAGTTTTATCCCAACTTTGACATGCCGATATTGTCAGGAAAGGAGGTGCGATGTTTAAACGTTACTGGGTACTTTTTCTCATTATACCTTGTGAAGGTAGGTGGTGCATCTCATTAATCCTTGAGCTAATCACCAGGCTCACGGTATTCATTCCTTCGAAGGTTTGGCTGAAGACACGACTCTCTGGTTCACTTTAGAGGATTTATAGTACATATGTCTCAACGAGCAGTCAGTGGGGACATGGAGCTGAGCTGCTGCTCGGATGGGATTGCTCGGCAGCAGCACAGCTCTGCCCAGCTGCAGGGCCCTTCCTGGGGCAAACCACATCCCAGATACCACACAAGGTGTCCCACACACACAGTGAAGGAAATCGTGCTTTCTCTCTGGGCACTGTGTGTTTTGTGTTCAGGAAAAGCAGCGTGGAGATCTGTCAAATCTCCATGAGGGACGACGTGAGGGTGGAGCAGATTCCAGGTTCCTCCTGACCCGCAGCACTGCGCCCATGGGCAGGAGAGGGGACTGCTCCCTTCTCTTCTGGTGGGCCTCTGAGGGATGTCATGCAGACTTACTGTTTCAGCTGTGATGAGCAGGCAGCAGCCACCAGAACATGCTGTCAAGCCATCAGTGTGGCAAATGGCACGTGGAACATGGCACACGGCGTGGCTGGGCTCATCCCTGCACCAGACTTGGCCATGGGATGAGCAGGATTCCAGAGGTGCCATGAGTGCAGCAGGGAGCCTGTGCCATGCAGGCTTTGGAGAGCATGGCTCCTGCAGCAAGAGCATAATTGAGAGAGCCTTGGCTGGTGCTCAGCAGATGAGAACAAGCTGCAAGCTGTGGCATTGGTGGCCACAGGAGCAGAGCACTCTCCCCTGTCACTTTGCTTTCAGCCAGCACACAGCATGATCTGGCAGGACAGACCAGGAGCCTTCACTCCAGTTAATTATCAGAGTGTTGCAGCTTCAGTTCTTTGCTTTCTTTTTCACGTTCTTCACTTTTTCTACCTAACCTCCCTTTGGTTTTCTCAAGTACGCACGCCTACTCAATTCAATTAGCCTTGGATACAGCACCGAGGCCTCAGATACCTGTAGTCATTATCCCAAGCACTTTTCATAAGAGTATGGATATTAGTCCCAAAGTCCTGGCAAAATTCCAGCTAAGCTAATGTATTTACAGCCTAACCTCCCCAAATGTATCTCTTTGTTTTAAATAGGGGAGTTATTCTTCATTTTCCCTCCTTACTTTGCTGTGTATAGTTTCTCATAGAGTTAAACTTATTCCCCATGGCAGAATAATGTGGGATTTTTCAGTCTTACCGCCTTGCAACATTTGGTATTTTTCTTTAAGCTGCTGCTTCTGGACTCCTGAGACTGCAAGAATCCCGGTTCCCAACCCCTCCCTTTTTTTTAAAATCAAGCCGCTAATCCTTGTGTAAAAAAGCTTAAAGCACAAAGCTCCAAAACAACTAAAAGATGCAACTCGACATCTATTATTATCTTTAAAATATCCCGTGAATTTAAATTAATTCTCATGTTGTTGAGTCCTGCCCCAGACACATTCCTGCAGCTGGTGATGCCAGTGGTGCCGCAGAGCCGGGGCTGAGAGCAGTTACGTCCATCTCTGCCCTGAGCCAATCTGCCTCCTCTTTCACAAGCCCACTTCTGCTCCCAGTTACACCAGTGAGACCACTGGGGCTGCCTGACTGCAGCTGTGGGCAGAATGTGACTCTTACACGTTGCTGAAGGGCAGGCAGGCCTGGGGCCAAACCCTGCCCTCCTGTGTCATGCCAAAATTTCTCAGTGCACACAGGTGACAAGACAGTCAATACCTACACCTCTGTAAAGGGGACGGTCGTTCCAAGATGTTTTCTCAAGATTTTGGCTTGTTCTAAAAGGATGGGGGATTTGTTGCCCAGCCTCTGTCATATGCTAAGAGAGATGCAGCAGATCCCATCTGAAGGGAGGTGCCCAGCTCCCTCAGAGGCACAAAGCTGCCACGTCCTAGGTGCTCTGATCCCATGCACCACTCCCATGGGGACATTCCAGATTTCCAGGGTTGGCTACGTGGAAGGAAACGGGCCCATTCAGACTCCAGGGGAGTCACACATTTAACTCCTCTGCACCAGGTTTGATAGATTTTCTTGACAGGGAGATAATGGGGCATTTTGGGCCTCATCCTTTTCTTCAGTTCCTTGGATTTAGCTGGAACTCCTTGGAGATTAAAACAGGCAAGTTTAAATAGCATTTCATTTCATCTCTGGCTTTCTTTACTGAGGTCCTCTTGTGACAGACTCACAAACATTATTCATTAGTTTGCTCACCTATCCGTACCCCTACCCAGCTACCCAATATTCGAAGACAATCAACAAATTAATGATTTCACATTTTCAGCCCATTAAATTATTTATTGCTGGTGTCAATAGAAAGTTTTTAAAAGGTAAAATATATTTGTATATTGACTGCCAATTCTACATGGATGTAATGGCACCAGGCAGTGTACCACATCATGAAATAAAAATTAAATTGTAGTTGGGCTTTTAAATCAACTCAATTAAAATAAAGAGATTCTTGGCTTGATATAGGGAAATATTTGTATTTCCAATTCTATTTGTTAATACATTGACATATGTGCTATTTTTTAAATGTAGCACTAAGTGCACTTTCTGTCAATGCCATAGATTTTTTAATAGACTGAGAAAATGCATTTCATTTCTTCTTATTTTCCTTCAATACATCATTTGGTTCTGCTTTTTTGCCTGCATGAAATTCATTTTCTAATGGAAATATTTGTTTTGTAAATCAAATATGTATTATGCACAAAATGCAAAGCACAAATTAAATTATGTTAATGAAATGAAAGAGATATGAAATGCATATTTCATGGACAAAACATAACCTCAGCAAACAACCATTTCTTGATAAAATCTTTAAACACAATCTCATTCTGTGACAGACATATTGTTAAAGCAGATAGCACCTCATTTAAATGGTTTCCTTTAATATTAGTGCTTAGTATATAATTGTAAATAACTTTTGGGATGAAAAACCAATAATGAAATACTGTCTTTAATAGTTTGCTATTGATGTCAGCATAAAATTTGTAGTAGTTGAATATTGGAAATTGGGAGTGCGCACACATATAGTCAAAAGCTGTAAATGATTGCATATTTAAATAGAGCTGACTAAGGCAAAGATGTTATAGATATTAGTAATAGGCAGAAAATTATGCTGACCTAACATTATTTGACAAAACCCACTGTTTTAAATTATATATTGGTTACACTTAATGAATAATAGATTCTGTAGGTGTTGTTTCCCAGATCACAATGCTGATGACACTCTATGTTGGACACTTCTTAGTCTTCCTTCTGACAATAAAGCAGGTAGAGCCCACAAAGGCCACCAGAACACAAAATTGTATCCATGGGTCTCCAACCTAGCATAGTCTTCTGCAGGACAAACACTCCCAAAGATAGGAGCAAAAGACATACTCCTGAACAAATACAATGCAAGAAAAAGCACTTGACACACAGGAGGAGATTTCAGGCAGGTCTTGGGTTGCTGTGCCCTCCTAAGTAGTAGAGCCTATAGAGATCTCACGCATTTGTAGGGTTTCGTCACTGTTTTACCAGCAATCAGATTCAGTGGGTTGGCCCACATCTGTGGCATACAGTCCTCTGTCCTCCTCTCTGCCTTGAGCACACATGAAATCCAGAACAGAGAGAGCTCTTGATATGTAAGCCAATTCTTTCAGACTTTTTAGGGCAGCAAAGAATGTATTAAATCACCAAAGGGACATCTGTCTCTTCTCTACTATATTATTTTTATCAAAAATGCTAAGAAGAAGAACATGATGCAGAGTAAAAAGAAACAACCAGCCCCAAAACTCAGATGATCATTAGAGAGCTGGGAGATGCCTGTAATCTAACAGGTGATAAGAAGACCAAAGCACTTATTTGAATGTTGCTATTCTTTGCATGAAAGCAGGAGAGCTCTACATAATTAATTGGGATCTGCTTCATTTTCTGAAGAAGAACATATTTGTTTTTATATTAAGTATTACAGAAGACACTTAAGATTCAGGCACTGATACCTGATAATTGTTTATCATTGTTTTTTTGCAGGAGGGAAGCAAGATTGATGGACAAACTAGGACAGTGTTGTCTGGAGGCCTTTGGCTTTTAAGTCACTGTGGTTTGAGTTCTTAGACCAGTATCATAACTGGCTCGAGGCTGGTTGGCAACTCATTCCATTTCTGCAGTGGATGATACTGCATATCAGTATCTGCAACGATTTGTTTAGAGCAGTTGCCTATGAGAGCAGTGACAACAGTGCAACAATGGTGGAAGTCCTCTCAGCCTTTTTGGAGAAGCCCAGAGACACCTGCCCAGTGCCCAGTGTGACATCAGATGCCCCTGTGGCACAGGGTGCTCAGTGAGGCCATGGCTGGGATCCCGAGCGATGGAACGCCCACACCACTGTGGCACCCCAAGCACTGCCCACAGGAGCCCGGGCATGGCCAGGCATGGACCAGCTAAGAGTCAGATCAGAACAGGCTACAATAGGAGGGACCAAAAAATTCACTAAAACCACAAGCCTTCCTCCCAGCTAATAAAATATGTCACTCCAAGGTTCAAACTGCCACCCAGGGCTGCTTTCTCCACTTCCCCTGCACATCCCACAGCTGTTGGAATGTGCTGTACCACTGCACTGTCTGAACTTTCCCATCCCCAAACAGCATCTCCAGGCAGGAAAGTACCCCCAAAATGACAGATTGCCCCAGGCTGGGCCTCTCTCCACTGGCTGTGCTACTCCAGTACCTCCCTGTGCCAGCAGCTCAATCTCTGCTGCTGCTGAGGACATCTCTCCAAGAAGGGAGGCTTTGTGCCATCCTCTGCATGCTGTCAGCCATCGTGCTGAGATAACTTTCCACTTTGCTCTGAGGCATAGACAGGTGCCTTTAGTAATGTTCACAACTGCCTTGATACCAAATACGTAACTCTGAGATAAGCTTGGCAATAAATACATGTACTAAACACAGTGCAGCAACACGACAGCAGAGAGCTGTGGAACTAAAGAGGGCTCTCCCCATCCCTACATTAAATTATTTATTAACCATACCTACCCTATTGCCCTCCATCACAGGCACTCAGCACTGTAATGGATTAATGGGGACACAGGAACACAGCATCCCTTTGGTGAGTAAAACAAGTGACCAAATTATGCATGCCCTTCGTAGCAGGATGGTCACAAAACCTGCTCAGGGCTCCCTGAAATGGGTGGGCTTTGATCAGTTGCATGGTGGGATCTTGGACAGGAACAGGGTACAAATGCTGTTGAGGTTTAAAAAGAAGAGGACAGCAAAATGTCGGAATGAGATTAACAGTACCGCCTGCCTTTGCTTCTGGCATAACAAAAAAATGCAACCAAAATAAACAGTGCAGCTGTGTGAATCTGAGCTCCTTTTGAACCAGGCCATCAAACTGTCTCTCTGCCGTAAAGTAAAAACCTTCCAAACACTTCCAGAATCTCCAGACTTGGCAATTTCCCCAGGATAACCCAGTAAATTGCTGGGGAGAAAAAAAAGTATCCCATGTATCATAAAATACTGGAATTTTATCCCAAGCAAAGGCCAAAAACTTCTCCAGAGGGAGAATCCAAAGCCTAATCTCCGGATATTCAGAGCTGAGGAAGGGTTTCCTCCCAGTGCATCGAGGAATTCTCTCTGTCTGTTCAAAAGCCATTTGACTGGAGAACAATAACACAGAGAAAGCATGCTAGGGAAGAAAATGTCCCAAAGGAGTGCCAGGATTTGGGAGCATGGCTACAATGGATCTTGAGGGTCATGGAGTAAATTCTCCGGCTATTGAAGGCAACTGTGTCACTGCAGAGCTGCTGATGTGGCATTAGGAACCATCCCTATTTGGTCAAACCAGGCTGGGTACTTTCCTGTGCCATAAAACCAATTCCAGACTTCCTGTTTGTTATTTGAGTAGAAACCATGAGATAGAAACTATTCTGAGTCAATGGAATTATGGATATTTAAATCAGAGTAAAACCCGGTCCCTAACATATCCGTGGTGTATATACCACCTATAGAAGAATAATGGATGCTAAATCTAAGTTGTGCTTCCTACACTTATTTCATAGGAAATACAATTTTTTATCCATTTTATCAATTTTCTAAAATGAATCTTTCCCTTTTTCATTATCAAATTTCAATCTTATATCATTTCCAGCACCACCCCAAGCCATTCTGGAGTTCTCGTTTACATCACTAGAGATTAATATTAGGTGTTTGTAAAAGGAGGATATTAGCTTCTCCCTTATATCTGTCAAAATTAATAACTTCTCTATCACAGATAACTCCAGGTCAATATTAGATTCATAGATGTGGCCAGAAATAAAATGTATGGAAATATAATATCTCATTTATAAGTATCCAAAAAAAAAAAGTGTTTTCGTTATTGAAATTTAGACTGCAACTGTTCTAAAGATCAAAAGACTTTGAGGTCTGAACATATCTGCCATATGGCCTTAGCCTTTCAAATAGAAAACAAATTGGAGGTCAGCCCAGGGGAGAAGAGAGAAGTGAATTTTCTACAAGCAGGGCAAAGGAAGGCATCAGGATCTCTCCCCGTTGCGTTTGTGTTTCTGTCTAAATGTATATTATGGCCAGAAGAAAGGCTCCAGACATAAATGTTTGTTCAATGATTGATGTAAATACTTGGGTGATGATTGATAACGGTTGTGTCTGGCAGATGTCCACCTCCTGCACCGCTGATCCACTGTGGTACCTCCTGATGTTGTGCTGATTTGAAGGGAATAACACGTTCAAAGTGACCATATTGCAGCAAGAATATCCTGTGCTCTTGGTCCAGCAGAGATGATGTTGATTATATTTGTTAATGAACCATACTGTTGTCTCCTAAGATCTACTGATTTAAGAGCATTAGCAGACACAAAGCTCATCTGTGGCCTAGTGGAGGTAAAGCAACGTGGCCACCTCCCGTGGAGCACTCGTGACTTGCAGGACTCTCTCAAACTCCAGGCATGTTTAAGAGTTGTACCAGAGACACGCTCAGTGCTAAAGCACGCTCTGTGCACTGGAGTTCAGCTGTTCTGTCAGAGTCCTTAAACACAGACCGGGCCACGTAGCTTTCACACTTCTGATGTGAACATAATTCTAATTTTGACTGGCTTTCCTGGCTTCCCAGCTGGCTGTCCCCATCTCAGCGCCGCGACCGTGCCACAGAGGCAGAGCTCAAAGCCTTGCACGCAGATTGTGGGCTCAGGAGAGGAAGATGAAAAGAGCGTTGCCAATGTGAAATCTATTTTTTACATAAGATTCAAGGGAGAAGGTGAGATAAATACATGCTGTGGGAATACAACAGAGGAGAAGCTGTATGAGTTATGCTTTCAGAAGTAAATAACATTGGAGCTAGTGATTTAAAGGTTGTTAAATGAATTTTCCCAACTATTTTATTCACTGTGATCAAAATTATATCAATGATGTTCTTACTAATATATCCCATTTGGCTCAATAATCTTTTATTTGTAATTACAGGTGAAAAGGTCATTTTAAGAAAGCCTGTATGGGCTTTAAAGAATTATGCTGCTTTCATTTTGTTTTTATAAGCAATTGAGGATAGAGGGCAAAATTAACTAATGCTACTTTCTGCGAGAAAAATATTAAAACATCTTCAGTTCATATCCTCCTTTGCCCAAAGGAGTTTTTCCTATTGCTCTTCTTCAACCCCTGGCTTTGTGCACTGACTGCTCCCTGCAGCTGTGTGGGCAGTGTGGCACCAGCCACCAACCTGCCATGGGGAAGCACCATCTCCTCCCTCTTTTCTTCCTCATCTCCTCAAACTCTGGATGACCCACAGTAAAACCCTTTTAACAAGCGTTCGTTCCTTGCTGACCCAGTTAAAACGCTGCCAAAATAAACATGAGCCGTTTTTTTTTTTTCCCCTGTGGCTTTGGGATCCATTTCAAGCATGGAAAGAAGCAGCCCTACCTGGGTGTAAGGCATGGGGAAGGGAGAGCAAAACAGCCAGCTGGGAAAAGAGTTGTCTTTAACGGGAAAGCTTCCAGGGAGGCACATTTATATCTATATTCTTCTTGGGTGTCTTATGCTGCACTGAGATCACAGTGGTCAGATGCTTGACCCCAAGCAAAGTTCTGGGCACACGCGGCACCGGAGGCAGTATAAACACGGAGTGTAAACACCACTCAGCTCCATGAGCTCCCATTTGTCTCCTTGTCTGCTTGATGCTGATATACTATTTCCACAAAGGACCACGTTTCTGAAAATTCAAAATAAGTGAAACCCTCTTCAGCAGCCGATGAATGCTGAAGGTCAAGTGAAAGCAGAACGCTGGTGCCCAGGACCCCAGGGACAGGTACCCACCAGGCAGCTGCTGGCGCAGAGCCGGCGGCACCGCTCACTCCAGAGGTCCCTTTTGAACCGGCACATTCTTCCCTCTAAGCATCACACAGATGAAAAGCTGCATCTGTATGAAGGAAAGCATTCCCTGACCCAGCTCACCACATTTCGGTTTGAAGTGCTGTTTGTCACCACTAAGCACTACTCTCCCCACCAAGGAGTGGTGTTTCTCCCTGGAGTTGCTCTCTGCTTTAATAGGGTGTGAATGCCTGAAACAGCTACGGTGCAGAAATAATTGTTATTCATGTTTGGCTCCTAGTGGGGAAACACAAAAGCTGCCACATGAACTTTTCTACTTGAAGATGATACCAACATGTATATTATTTCAAAAGATGGGGAATATGTCTTTGTGACCTAACCTAGCTGAACTCATAAAAACAATGGCATCTCCTTCATTGGGGAGAATAAAATATTGAAACAGGACTCAGAGAAGATCAATTAATCAGCCCGTTCCCTCATGTACAAACACAACCCTTAGACCTCAGTTCTGAGAGGTTTACACACACCTCTACAAAAACATTCCCCACTGTAGTTGTTTTTCTTAACACTGGAAATCAGAAAAAGAAAAAAACTGTTCTTTCAGTATCAATCAGCTTCAAATACTGGGCTAGGGTTGAGGGCCTACAAGTTCAACCTCTAGGTTCAGAGGACTAAAAAAAGAAAGGACAAGGAGAAAGAGGAGGAGGAAAGCTGCATGTCTGATTTTGCACTGAGGTGAGGGCAGGGAGGGTCTTCCCGTCTGAGCAAGGTAGTGATGGACAAAGAGGAACCTACAAAGAAGGTGAAAACTGCAACAAAATTGCAGATGGCTTTTTACAGGGCTTTTGGAAAAAAAGCAGTTGCAACCAGCTGTGCTTCCTGGGTAGCCTGGAGAGGCCCCTCCCTCCCTCAGGGCTGTTTATAGGACAGGTGAAGTGAGACTCAGCAACAAGTGAGTATAACCTGCACATGAGTACCTGGGAGACTTACAACAGAAAAATGCTTCTGGCCATCAGAATAAGGAGATTTTGAAACATCCTTCCAAGATAATCAGTTTTAAGATGCCTCCTGTGCAGTTGACTGTTGAGTTCAGTCCAACATTCTTGCAATACCAAGACCAGATATTCCTTCTCATTCTGTCTTCTTCTGAAGGAGAAAAGGAGAAAAGAAAAAAACAACCAAATCATCCTCAATAAGTTAAATGGTTTTTTGGTGCATTTGATGGACGTTGTTGGGCAGGGCTAGGTGGAAGCTTTAAAAAAGTCTGCAAATATTCATTCATGTTTTTAAATGAATTTACTGCAGCCACATTGATTTCCCCCTGGGATTTGCTTTCTGCACACTTTTGAGCAATCAAGTTTTACTGGGCAAATGTTTGCACAAGGCAAATTTCAAAATTGCATGCAGAGACAGAATTTTTTGTCTTTTCATGCCAGACATGCTTGTAGGCTTCTCCAATGAGCAGGCAGAAACAATATCATGTGATTTATCTGACCCATCACAACCAACGCACATACCTTGACTAACGAAGATCAGACACCCACAGTTGTTTTTGATCAAGACACAGAGTTGTTTTTTTAATTATAAAGCTATCCATCAGTAATTTCAAATAATAAGTAAATTGGAGGGAATTGTGATCTGTCTCCAGATAGTCTGTGAGCAGAGAAAGCAGCTAAATTTGTTGAATAAATTATTCATTATGGATTATTCGCTCAGCTCTACTGCAATAGCAGTGACATTGTTTAATTTAATAGCACATTAAGGGATCTTTTTCCTTACACAAATGAGTGCATTGCTCCCAGCAAGTTGACTCTTGAAGATGCAATTCTGGAAACCTGTGAGAGCAGCTACCCCTGTCCAATTAGGTTTTGAGCAGAGAGGACCCTCATAACACACCACTGACTATATTTGGCTACAGCCCTTGTGTGGGGATACAAACGTGCTTGACAGAATACAGGGCTATGCAAGTCCTGGAAAAAGAACTAGAAAACAACCACTTCACTTTGTAATTGACTGTGCTTTGAGGTGGATCTGAAAATACCAATGCCAAAAAGCCAGCTTTTATTCAGATCTCATCTGACCCTGGAGAAGCCAGTGCATTTTATCTGAGCCCTGTAAAGTCTGGCAGCTCCTTTTCCCATCCCCAGCCATGCTGGAGCTCAAAATCCACAGCCAAACTCAAGAATAGTGAAACTCTTCCAACTAAACCAACCCTTTCTGAAGAGCCACTGCAAGAGTCCTGTTGATTTTGTTGATTGTCTTGATTCTCTCTGGAGACGACATAAAGAATGGGAATATTTGTATAGCTCATTTACAACCAACTACCTGCAGAGGAAACTTCCCCAGTGACTTTTTCTCCTCTGAGAAATTAAGATCTTCAAAGTCCCAAGGACCTAGTATACAAACAGCTGCAAAACATCGTGACACGCCAGCCCTGGCCCTATTTCTTGATCACTTTTGCAGATGTGGGTCACCCAGACTCTCACTCTCTGTGATGCCCAGGGCTGACTGGGGAGCATCAGCTGACACACACCCTGAAGCACTGCCCATGGACACACAGCTCTGCCTCCAGCCCCTCTAACACTGATGGCCTTCTGCTGGACTCCCAGCACAACACCAAGATCATTTTTCGGGGCCTAATGAGGCCCATGGAAGTGAGGGTCAAGGACTGGCCAGCCACAGGCAGGTATAGGGGCTGAGCCTATTGAATCCTTCACACCAAAAGTGTGGTGTTTGTGGGACCCTGACAGTGAGTGCCACACACAGACCCAGGGAAGGGCTCATGCAGGTGGAGATAGATTAAATTTCTGCCCCTGATGAGAGCAGGAAAGAAAATAAATGATATATACACCTTTCATTTGGGTTAAGAACAGCTGAAAAAAGCCGTAGTGAGTGAATACATCAATGGAGCTGCATTGCCCATTCATGGATGAGGAATGTCAGGTCCTGAAACACCCTGAATCTGCCCCAACTACAAACGCATAGAGAAACACAGATGCATGCAGAGATCCCCGACCTGCTCTGATTTATCTCCTCGGCACTTTTGATGCCATGTGTTGTTTAAAGCAGGACCCCCTGAGCAATGACCTGTGGGCAGCAGGTACGGTGCTGCCTCCCAGGCAATCGTGTTACAGCAGACAAGAAACAGATTTCTCAGCCCTATCAGACTCCTCTCCAGCACAATGCATTTCCTCAAGGCTGTGCCCAGTGCCTGTGGTGTCACAGGGCAGGCAGTGCCTGGGTGTCACTGTGCTGCACTGTGCCAAAAGGAAGCAGAGCAGCAGTCCCAGCATGCTGGGCCCAGTGCAGCAAGGACAGGCACTCAAACACATGATTAAGGAAGGTCATGACCATTCATGCTGTGGCAGATCCTCAAGGAATATTCCTCTTCTCTTGCAATTTTTTTTCAGCTGGTGTTATAACTCAGCATTGAAAACAAGGTGGAACACCTTTAGTGGCCAGTTCAGGGCTCAGATGTCTGTTGCCTATGTATATACATGTGCTATATATATGTACAAGTACTGTATAGATGCCTAGTCATTCACTTCCTGCACTGCATTACAGCTATAAAACAGAAGGATGAGTCTGGTCAGGGAGTAAAATCAAAGAAAAGCCTTAAGACACGTACCAATACCAAAATATTAGAGAAAAGAAAGAGCCATGCCACACCAATCCTTTGAGTCCTGCCAGAACCAGCAGCCTCTTCAAAGAGAATCCATCCATCCAGGCAGGTGCAGTCCTTTCTCCTTCCCTCCTTTGGTACAACTATTTATATTCCTTTCTTCAGGTATTGTATTTAATATCTAATATACATTATATTTTTATCTGTTAAGCTACAATATAGCATCCAGTTTACCCTATCCATGGGCAAGTTGCCCCGTTATGCCTCCAGGCATCTATACCATATCATTCTGCCTATAACCTTAAAATTGAAATGCCATGTCATATTTTCTACCATCAGTAGCAAGCGTTATCTTACCTTGCATTCTATTATATCACTGTGCTTTCCTCCCTGCTTGATAAGCTGTCAATATTGCTTTGGCATGAGAAATTTCCATCTCACGCATCAGATGATCTCCATGACCTTTAAGTGAGTTGCCAGTAAGATAATTTACTCACATTGTTGTGACAAAATAATATCTCTTCTGCCCGAGTCACATGACATGATCATTACAGGATTTTCCAAAAAATGATTAAATTTTGCACATTTTGGGGGTGGAAGACCTCTGTGGAAAATTGAAATTACTAGATTTCTTATCATTTCAATTAGCTACAAAGAGTTAAAAGGCTACTTGCCACTGCTTCACCCACAGAGCACATCCTGAATTCCCACACTGCACATAACTCTCTTTAACTTCAGTCACTCTTTTCACTTTTTTTGCTTTAACTGCTCATCCTTTTGCAAAGAATGTTTTAATACAATTGTCTTCACAGTGTCTTGTATTAGCAGGAGGATGTGATCACAAATATCACATCCTTTTGGCATCTTTTTGGCTCTCTGTGCATAACAAAAATGTCAAACAGATTTTAATGAAAGGCTGCATGCTTGTGGGTATTGACAGTTTGACATAGAATCCTAATATTCAGATGTCTTGTTCTTACTGTTTTTAACACAAATACTTGCAGGATAAGAGCAAGGCACCACAACTGTGGAGAGCTGGTATCTATATAATGTCCTCCTCTTCTCAGTGGGCTCTGCTCAGGAGCTTGCCCAATTTCTGTGGGGTTTGGCCTGAGGGTTTTTGTGGCTCGGCTACAATCAGGTCCGATCCCAATTTAGAAACCAAATTATTTCTTTTCCTCACCCACAGCGCCCGGGCTGCTCCCTCATGGGGCTGGGCAGGGGGCAGCCCCAGCCAAGGATGGGGCACAGCAGGCACGGAAGAGGTGATGAGGGGGCCCATGGATGTCCCTGCAGGAGATGCACCTGCCTGCTCACATGCTGCATGCCAACTTCATGGGCTGCAGAGACCATCCCACAGAGGACAGCGGGGACCAGGAGAGGCCTGTGCACTGGGGTCCCTCGAGGAACCCATGCATAGGGAATGCACATGAATGTATATTTGTATTTATTTATTTAACTGCAGTTGGGCTTCCTCCTCCTGCTCTCTCTGTGCTGGAGTGAGTGACAGCTCTTTGTTTCACTGTAAAGAAAATGCCAAGACTTCAGGAAAGGGGCATGAGGCTCCCTCCATCATTTCACTCGAGCACTTCCCATCTCAAGCACCCCACACCGCTATCATCAGCTACTTCTGCACACCACTGAGAGAAGATCAGAGCAACTCACTATTCAATGAGATATTAGAGAAAACAAAACTGAAAATTAGAGTTGAATAACATCAGGAAATGACAGTGGATAAAATATTCTCCAAAGTTTTTCACAGGCAAAATTTCAAGGTTGCCATTATCTCTACCAGCCAGTGGCCATGGTCTCTACCACCCCTGCACCACTAAAAACTCAGTTTCAGGACTTCCCTCCCTTCTATCCCACAGTGGTGGGACAGAATAACTCTTTCCTAGGCAGTGCCCTGTTCTCCCCATGTACTATGCTGATTATTATTATGTATTAGTGGTGCCTCCCAGTTTCACCCACTGAGCAAGTTTTGTCACCACATTCCCTTGTCCTCAAGATCAGGTTGGAGGCCAATTCTGAGAGGCATCTGTTGACTTCTGCCTAGACCTGTGCTTTGTCTTTCAGCATGACCACCCCCATCTCCCTCCCTTGTCTTGATGTTCAGGTACTTATCTTGCCTTCATAATTTCCCACGTGGCGCTTTATCAAATACTCTACTGTGAGAGATGAGATCTATTTCATTTCTTTTATCTAGAAAATCAATGATCTTATCAAAGCAAGATACCAGCTTTTTTTCTAACATAATCTATGCTTGGTAAAGTTATGCAGCATTTTAGACCATTTTTACAATTATTTCTTTGGTTACCATTTCTTCCAAACCATGTCCTGAGCTTTGCAGCCAGCAGATCGGCTCAGCAGCCTCAATGCTGTGGCTCCAGCTCTGCATTGCTGCCCACATGGCCTCAAACCACTCCTGTAAGGGTCACCTTCCTCATACCCTTTCATGTACTTGGACAGAAAAAAGTTACATTTTTTTATTAATTACTGATTACATTCTTTGGTGGGGTCTCATTCATCTCTGGTTGCCCTGTATCTCATGCCTTCATCACCTTCTCTGCCAATCACAACTATATGCAAGTTATATCTCCATGTTTATATCTGTATCTCTATGTTTAGATCTATATCTATGTCTGTCTATGTCTATATCTGTACCATCTATGTCTATCTCTATATCTATATCTATATCTATATCTATATCTATATCTATATCTATATCTATATCTATATCTATATCTATATCTCTAAGATAGCCTTGGGACATGATCTCTGTGCTGTTTCCATGAACCTTCTGCAGAATTACACTCCAGAGAACAGGACACAAGCCCAGTTGGGTTTCAGAAAGCCTAGCCAACACTATAATTTATTTTTTAAGGCAATTTAACAAAGTTTGCATGGCTGGTGAAACGCTTAGTGCAGCTCTGCAAATAACACCAAAGAGAACGGATCAATGTAATGCCCTATTGACAAAGTCTGAACTATAATACATATATTTTGTACATTTTTATTGTGTTCATGTATGTTGATTCATAGCTGCTTTATCAACAAAAAAAACACTGCACAAAGTTTTATACCGTAACTGTCACCAAAATTATTTATTGCTAGGATAATAACAAATTTTATGTGGACTGAGATCCTTTGTGGTAAGATGTTGAACTATAAAAAGACAGACAGAATTTCCTGCTCTATACAGCACTGGCCCAAGGAAAGCTGCTAATTTCTCTCCACTGTATAGAGTCCACAGGTGTGCACACACATATCTATAGATACAGATATCTCTATCTATAGGCACTTGTATCAAACATTTGTAAAACTATTTCCTCCTAAAAAAAATCGTTTAAAGGCCTACAATATGCTTAAAACAAGACAGATTCAAGAACCATGAATTTAAACACTTATCAAACTTGGAAGCCATTAATAGCCTCTCATCAATTATACCTCAGAAACAATTACAGGGGACCAAATACTGCAGCCCTTCACTGAGCAGATCTCCCCTCGAGGTCACCAAGAGGGTTGCTCAATTAAGAGCTGCAGAATTTGGTGCAGATTTAGTGATTTCTGTGTTCTGGTGCCCATTTTCCCAGCAGAGACTTTGGTGCTGGAGGTCCCCAGAGCAATCCTGGGCCCCAGCACCACAGCTGCCAGGCCTGGGGAGCTTCCCCTCTCTGCCTCTCCATTCCTGCACAAAACAAAAGCAGAACTTTTTAGTTGCCCATGCAGAATAGTCAAGGTTAAGGTATGAACTGTGCAAAATTAAACCCCACAGAATATTTATTAAAATCTGCTTGCTTATTTTTACCAAAATGTACCACAAACTTCCAAAGGGAAAAAGCCTCAACTTCTGAATGTAAAAAAGATGTAAATATATTCCTGGTAAACCTGACCTCTGTGAGCTATATAAAATGACTATAGTCTTGTGTTTCAAAGATATTCTTCCTTGAAAAATATCCATTGTTATGGCATTTCCTTGACTAAGTAGAAATAACAGAGGTTTTGCTTCAGCTATACACAACAATATTATTT
Organism: Aphelocoma coerulescens; assembly: GCF_041296385.1. Lineage (NCBI taxonomy): Eukaryota > Metazoa > Chordata > Aves > Passeriformes > Corvidae > Aphelocoma > Aphelocoma coerulescens. Next base: position 14,896,473 of record NC_091025.1, on the reverse strand, counting down.
CTTTTAATATATAAATGTGCCAAAAGGGACGTATATAAAGAACACTGATAGAGTTCCTAGAGCTGTTCTCTGCTTCCTATTGTTACAAACAATAATTTGAGGACATGAGAAAAAAAATCCCACAAAGAAGGATTTCAGCTTAACACGAGCAATACTCCTCCTGCACATCTTTCCTTTTATGCAGTTTTGTTTCAGTGATTTGAGCATGTTCTAATTTTGTCATTCAAGCCATCTGACTTTCACTGCTCTATACAAACAAAACCTAATTTAGTCTGAGATGTTTTAAGTCATAACAATGACGGATGGCCAAGGTTCAGGTGTGCTAGAATATTTAAATACCTAGTCTATATTTTCCTGATATAAAGACAGGCAGCTTTTTGTACTCTGATTAATTATGATTTTGTGTCTGAAAAAAATAGCTCTTTCTATTCTACATTATTAATTGGTTATTTAATTAGGGATTCTGGTAGCTTCAGATGTTGGGTAGCTAAAATTGTGCTGTGGATAAAAAAAAATAAAATAAAAAAAAGACTAGCTCCATACTGTTGCCTTTTTGTATCTTATGAAGGTCACAATAAGATGTGATTGTTTGGCACAGCAGCAGTGAATTATGCCACCCAGACAAGCTTTTAACCTATGTGCCTTCACTCTGAGTGAGACACACAGGGATGTGCTCTCTTTAAACAGTTCTCTATTGAAGAGGATTCAATCACCATAATGAATCTGAGGCCAGGCAGCAATCTTCTTCACTGAAAGAATTTCTAAAAGATTGTAGAATTTGTAAAACGAACAGCTCACAGACTAAATGGCTGTGTGGGTGAATCAATTATTGCAGGGCTCGCAGTAGTCATAATATTTAGTACATATCATAGAGTGTTTCAGGTACAATAAGATATGCTAGTTTTTTCCCATTCCTGCTTGAAAGTGGTATGTGCTCCACCAACTTAGTCAATCTTCAGGATCTAGTTAGAACTAGTATTAAGTCAATAAAAAAATCCATCTGCAGCTGTGGTGCATGTACCAGGATCCGAAGGGCTCACGTTGCAAAACAGTAATTGTATTAAAACGTGCACCACCAAGCTGCTTGCTGGGAAAACACATGATGTATCATGAAACACAAAACACATCAAGGGCTGAAATATTTTTAGAGGTAGAGTAGGGCCAATGCTGAACAGCTTCCTTATTAATACAATAATTATTTTATTTTGACAGCACCATTTATAACCATATAGTCTGTGTCCAGCTACCCATATTTCCATTAATCAATGGATTTGAAGACAACTGTCATCATTTCATTTTATTATGACTTATAGGTTCATTGCAGTTCACGTAGAAGTTACTATGAGCAAGACACTGGTGGGTAAGAACCGGACCTTTGTGTGCTGCCAGGTGCTCATGCTTGGCCCTGAGCAGGGACTGGGGGGACTGGGGGCAGTGGGACCAGCTGGGATGCCCAGCAGGGCACCAGGCTGGTTGCTGGAGAGGGTCAAGGCTGTGCTGGTGGATTAAAGATCTGGACAGGCACCTCAGCTCACAGGTAGGACATGCAACCCACCCCCCAGCTCACAGTGGGATGATGCTGGGATGCTGTGGGGGAAAATGGGAAGGACATAACTTGGCTTGGAGAAAGGAAGTATTTCTGCTATATTCAAAAGCCACCAGAGTACAGATCCAAAAAACCTCAGGTCACTTCAGTTTGCAGCACCCAGACTGCACCCAGCCACCTGTGAGCAAATGGGGCCCCCCAGCTCTGCAGTGTGGCCACACCACAGCCAAGTCAGAGTGTCACAAAGCCATGTCAGAACCTGCCAAACACACTTCCACATTGTGTACAACCTCCCCTGAGACACACAGGGCTAGATGGCAAACAGGGTGTCCCTTTAATGAAACTACAACATATTAAAAATTATTACAGCTTCGTCTTTTCAGGTTTTAGACAATGTAATGTGATTTATTCAAAGAAATGCTGATGATTAGACATTAAATGGCACTAAATATTCCACTTCCTCTGCGCTGCCTGATAAACTGGTTTCATTAACATTATAAGTAACAAAAGTTTCCATTTCAGTCGGCCCATTTTGTTTTCCTCACGATCTAAGTTGCAGCTGCACAGCACTATATTACAGGGACCTCGCCGAGCGGCAGCTTCGGGCTCTCCATCACTCGGCACGGTTAAAGGGACCGAGCCGGCAGCCGCAGCACGGGCGGGGCGGTCCCGGCCCGGCTCCAGCCCCGGCCGCGGGTCCCAGGGCCACCGGCAGCATCCTGCCAAGCCTGCACCTCCTCACCCCGGCCCCAGCCCACCGGGACACACCCACAGCACGCTCAGGACATCCGCGTCCCGGGGCTGGCACCGCCACCCCAACCCCACTGACATCGCCATCCCGTTTTTCTCTTCGAGAGATTTTTCTTTAGCCGCCAAGTCTGTCCCTATTAAATCATGTGCCTCAGCCTTAAGTGCAGGTTAACACTGTGCCCTGAGTGGAAGCTACTATATTTGTCAAGGATACCTCCGTGATTTATCTCTGCCAGCCCCATAGAAGAACTCACATCTGGATATACGGTGCCGCTACATAATTTCCAAATTCAGCCATTCTGCCTGCTCCCTGGGAGACCTCGCTCGGGGTCTAAAGCTGCTGGAATTACAGCTAACTCCCAATTCAGGCCCTCATTTCAGGCCCTGCCCAGGGTGTCACAGCCCTGCAGCACCAGGTAGGGATGCTGTTGCATGGTACCCTCCTGACCTGCCGAGGCTCACCCGCCCTTTTCCCAGACTTCGGTCACGTCTGACTGCCTTCAAGGAAAACCTCCCTTTGCCAGAAGCTACAGGGACACTTTTTTGAAAGACCTTTTGAAAGTAAGATGGTGATTTAAGTGCCCACCAGACAATGCTCTGGTATTTAATAAAACCTCACTCCTGCCCTTGGGCAGCGCTGCCCACTCAGGGTAGCCCTGGCTGTATTTTGGGTGGGGGCAGGGATTGGCCCAACCACCTCCCATCACTCCCTACACAGGAGAAAACAAATCCCCCACATCCACAAAACACTGATCCAACAGGGCACAGCAGCCCCACTTGCTTGGTGTGAATCTGGACCAACTCTAAGGGGCTCACTCTGGATTTACTGTAAGTGCTTCCAAGTGCTGGATTTGGCTCCCCATCCCACGGGATGAGCATCAGCCCTCACCCCCTTCCCCCCGAGAAAACCCCCAACGTGCACACAGCAGAGACCCAGAGACACCGAGCCCAGGCACCGCATCCCTTCCTCCTCCCACAGCTCAGGTGGCATCTCCACACACACACACAGATATTTAGATAGCTATATATTATTGTTTATGTAAAGCCATAGCTTTCCCTTGATTGCAAGGCATGGTGGGGCTGCTGATGAGGTTTGCTGTTGACATTTCTGCATTAGCTGGCTTTTGTCAATCCTGGCAGGCTGAGAAATTCTATCTTAAGGGCTGTTCTTTATTAAATTTGCAAGATACAAAACTGTGACTGACTCTTTTCTTTGGTGAATGTATAAATAATAAATCCAGATCGCTAAAAATAACAATTAAAATATTGCTCAAATTTAAAAGCACAGAAAAATTAGTAATTTTGAGACAGCCCCATGCGGGCTGCGGGAGCAGGCAGGGGCGGGGGGCAGTGTCCCTCCTCGGGGCTTTTGACAGCTGTCAATATTCAAAGTGCTTGAGGAGGGGGACAGGGCTGGGGAGAAACTGGCATGCCTGAGCCAAGCCACTATGTGTCTTACCAAACTTTGTCACAGAGTCTTTTATACAACTCCTTTATGCAGGATCTCTGACATAATTCCTATTTTTTTCCACCAGCCATTATATATGATAAATAAAACAATGCACTGAAAACACTGAAATCTCTCATCAATGTCTTTGTGAAAAGGGCCCAGATAAATGAGTCTTGGAATCAAAGGCAGATTACATGACTGACCATGTATCATCCTCTATGTATTGAACATAGTCTTTGTAAAGATAGAGCGGTAATAAAAAGTGGTATTGTGTGCTGTGAAAGGCTGTGTGGGTCTGTGCATGACTAATCTGTCTTTCTGCATTATTTTATTCAATCTTCTCTGACTTTATGCCTTTGACATTTTTGCTACACTCAGTAAATTTGAGTGAATAGGCAATTTTAAAGAATTTTTATAGGGCTTCAGAGAAGTCATACGCAGACTGTATCTTTGTTCAGATTTAACAGTTTAAATATTTCCTTTGTCTAGGATGCAGAGTAATCTTTAGGCAGAGGAGAAGAGGGGGATGGGGTAGGAAATGCCTAAACCTCCCTTAATATTTTGGCACCCTTTTGGCAGGGGTGGGAGCAGCGCAGCAGGGCCCAGCCTGGGGGTCGTGGGGTGCCCCTGGGGATGGGGGTGATGGGCTGGGTCAGGCTCTGGCAGGGCCGGACAGGCTGTGCTCAACTTTGCTGTGGCCGCCGAAGGGCTGCGGGAATAGCGGCTCCCTCCCGCAACTCAAGTGGGAAGCAGATGAAATGTTTAAAGGGCTATTGTGAATATAGGCTTAAATATGATCCTCTTGCATCAGCCAATTTCTCTGACAAGATATTGCAAGGGTTGCTGTTTCTTAGTAAATAATGATTTTATTGCATCTCTTTAATGAACTGATAACGTGATACACAGTAAATTATCTGCATCTATAACATTACTGAGGATAAGCAGCGTGGTTTTAGTAATTTATACCACAGAGAGACATGCATTATAAAAATAGGAAAATTATTTCCTTTGTTAAATTGTGCAGAAGTCTTTACCTGAGGAACACCAGACAGATTAATCTCCAGAGATCCACTCGCTTGTATTTAAGCTGTTGAACTGTTCGCTGTTTTTTCCTCAGAACAGTTGAAAAAAACATTTTGCGAGCCAGAATTGACACTGTGGGTATTGTTCCTGCTCACACAAGTTATTAAAATAATTACTAAGCTATTTTGAGGTAACTTGAAGCTTTCTTTAAAACTTAAATCCAAATCTGAAGGAATTAGTGCAAATGATTTGCATTGATGACAACCCAAGTATGGCAGCCAGTTCGCCCGGGCACCTCCGGCAGCACAGCGCCCAGCGCTCCCCGCACCCCCGGGTGCTCGCTCGGCCCTGGCAGGGACTGAGGGGGGATTGCTGGGTGGGATTGCTGGGTGGGATTGCTGGGTGGGATGGGGTTTGGTGGAGCAATCTGGGGGAGGCCCTGTGTTACAGATGCCGTGGCTCACAGAGGGTGGCTGCAGAGGGGCTCGTGCCAGGCCCCACAGAGCCCCAGAGCGGCACTGGTGGGACCCACAGCATCATCCTGCAATGCTTGGCCCTGCTCCTGCTCCAGGGGAAGGGGCAACCCCTGCTGCGAGCCCCCAGTCCCTCTGGGATCGGCAGCTGGCTGCAGGCACCTGCAGTGTCACTGCCAGGGGCCACTTGGACCTGGGCACTGGGGGACATTCAACTCCCATTTCAACCCAAGGAGAAGCCAACACAGACATTCCTCACCAGCTGCCAATGGCCATGTGCGTCCTGAAAGCTGGGATTTATCACCCAAGCAGGGCAGCAGGGGGTGCACAGTCCCCACAGGGATCCATCTCCACAAGCATAACCCCTGGACAGGTGGGCCAGGAGCTGGGGAATCTTTCTGAGCTGGCTGTAAGCACATGGCAGCTGGGAAGAGAGGGAGGATGTACCGGGGGCTGGTTTTTCAGTTGTACTTTAGTATCATCATTAACCTTTCCAAGAGATAACTTCACGGACAAGCCAGGATCCCAGAGCACTGGGTCGCCCCATTAATCTGCAGCCCACCCTTCCGAGAGGAGCCCACCGCTGGCAGATTACAATCCTTCCAGATGTAATCATGTTTTAGCATCTTACTTCAAAATTTTAACGGGTGAAAATTCCCCATCTCGGTGCGAGATTGCATCATGAATTCCCTCTGCCTCGTGCAGCAGGGATGGAAAAATACTACTTTTCATCCTTGCACAGTGCTTGATGTAAGTTTCTGAAAATGAGCGCTCTAGTAAGCCTAAAAATGTAGGATAATATGATTCATTTATAGATCTCTGATAATAGATGTGGTTTCTGTTACTCCGTTACCACACCAAGGATTACTCCTGCTCCTTCAGGAAGGACACAGCACCCTCCTCCTCCCGAACCATTACCATAAAGCAGGATAAACAACAAATACCACCTTATCATTAGCCGCATGGAGCAGTTCCCATTGATTTATGACGCCAAACACCGCAAGGCTGGATCAAGCTGCAAGTCCCTTTTTTTGCAAACATTATTTCTACAAGACCGGTGTAAAATACAAGGAGCCACCTCACCTGGGTTTGGTTTTGTTTACAAAAAAAAAAAAATATTTTACAACTTGCAGGAATTCTTCCCAATATTAGTTATTAACAACCCCAAGATGGCATTTGCATTTTTATAACCTTGTTACTTAAAAGTGAGACAGCGGAAGGAAAGACTTGGCGCTAGCGTTCCCTGTGTGCTTTAATCCCAGCCTGAGCTTTTTATGCTCGAGAGCACCTTGTGATGCTGTAACTAACCTCAAACCCGGAGCAGCGGGAGGGCAACAAACCCCCGAATACAGCGATGTCATGCTTTACAGGCGTACTCTCCGCAACAGCATGAATGGAGAAAAAAAACCCCGGTTGCCAAGGAAACGCTCCAGTCCGGGTAATTATTACAGTAACTGTCTGCACACCCCACCTATAACACAAATGAATAATAAATCAGGGGCTGACTGGCAGCTCTCCGCGGCCGCGCCCGCCGCCGCCCCCTCCCGGCCGCCGCCCGCACCTGCAGCCCGCCCGCCGCGCGCAAGGCCCGCGCAAGGCCCGCGCAAGGGAACGCTCGCAGCGCACCCGGGAACGATCTGCTGGGCTTGATTTAAAAGACGCAGCGGGAGCTGGCAAAATTCACGTATCGTGGGGTTAATGTGGGTTAGAGAGGAGCTATTTGTAACACAGAAACGCTGCATTCCAAACGCACACATCTGATTTCTTTTAATCCCTGCTCGTTTTTTGCGGCATAAATCACTTAGTCAAAATGAACAGCCAAAACAGCTGGTTTAGACATTCGCGAAACATCCAAAAATCTGCTGCTTTAGATGGCCTAAGTAAGCAATGGAAAGCGCGAAGCGCAGCTCATCTTACAAGGGAGAGGAGAATGGACCAGGTACCTCCGAACCAGCTCCATCGGCCCGGGACGGGCCTCTCCTCCCGGCACAGCGCACTGAGCACACGGCATCCTCTCCTTCTTCCTGCAGCTCCTCCCAGCCAGACCACCCCAGTGCCACAGGCGACGTGTTCCTCCCACAACCCCTGCTCTGGGTACAAGCAGGTGCCCAACACACCTGAGGGCAATTAAGAAGATTAAAGAGTAGGCGGCTCCCCCCAACGGGTCATTTGCGGTGCCTAATTGCTGCAATCAGTGCAGAGCGCTGTGTGGGGCGATGGGACACAGCTGGGGCACTCGGCCTTGTCCCCGTGGCCGGGCACTCCGGCGGTCCCCGCGCAGCTGTGCTGGGCTGCACCCACCTGGCAGTGCCCGCCCGTGCAGGGCACGCTGGCGCAGGGACCGGGCTCCTTCCAGCATGTGCCACCGCACTGACCAGCTGCCCCAGCCAGGCCGCATTCCTGCTGAGCACATGCAAAGAAGCCTTTGGGAAGCACTGGGAAAACCAAGAGCCCTTCCTCAGCCCTGTGTCCAGAGCCCTGAGCAGTGCTCCCTGGCAGACATGGAGCCTTCCAGCAGCAGGAAAGCACCGAAGGAATTTCAGAATTAAAATGTGCCCTTATTATTATTTAAGTGAATAAAATGCCTAACGGTAGCACTGGGGGCAAAAAAACCCAGGCATATCAGATTAATTTACCCCCAGGAGCCCTATATGCCTCCAGTTTGGGGATCTGTTGCTCCATCCTGTGTTTACATCACCCTTGCACTGGAGGTCACCTGCAGCACTTCTCGGCTCCAGTGTTGCACAGAAAGCAATTTTTAGGTGCTCACAGAGACAGGCCTTCACATGATTGCTTTTTACTGCTTAGATTTTTATCTGCTTTGATAGATTTAATTTTTTCTGTTGTTGTTTGGTGTTTGTAAACATTCTATAAAACGCCTACAGCCATCTTTCTTGCTCTAGGCACTGCAAGTGAGTCTCTGCTAAAGCCCAAGTGAAGAAAGACGAAGGCTCATTCCAGCCTGTGAGCCCTCTGACAATTAAACATACTGCAGAGAGGCGCAGACACACTCAGGCTCCCTATTAGGGAAAACACTCATGTGCTTAGTTTTAAGCATGTGGTTAAATCCATTCTTCTTTACAAAATCTTTGAGACAGAAGCACATGCCAAAGTGCATTCCTGAGTAAGGATGCTTCCCTGAACCGAGGCCGTAATTCATTAAAACCCAAGGTGCATTTATCCTACTTTTTCCCGTGAGCAGGGATGTGAAAAAAGGGGAGGAGAAAAAAAAAAGAAAACAAGCAAAGAATTAATTTTGATTTGAAACTGATCTATGGTGACAAGGGGCATTTGGTTTTGTTGAAGTAACTAGAAGTGGGCAGTATTTCAGAAGATATCTAAATAAATCTTTTTAAAGGGGTTTCTCTCCCTCTCTCTCTCCCCCTTTCTTTCTTTCTCTCAGTTTTCCTCTAATTACCCATGTCTGGTAGTCTTGGATCTCAACCCCTTGTTATTTAAAATACATATTCATGGAACTATATTTTACAGTTGCACTGTTCTGGTTACAAAATAGCTTCTACTTTTCTAGGACATAATTTCATTTTGTTTAGCCAAGAATTCATTAAAGAAGCTATAAATAACCTCCTTTAAATATTTAGCCATGAATAGAGGGTGGACTGGCATTGATGGCTTATTTTAGTACTAATGCAATATGCTTTAAAAAAAAAAAAATCCGCATTTGAGCATGAATCAAGTTAATCATTAACACTTTCAACGTGACTCTCAGGACGTGCTGGGAGCGGCGCTTGCCCCCTCGCAGCCGGCGCGCCGCGGGCGCAGCAGGGCTGCACAACTTTCCCTGCAGTTCTTCCTGGAGCCAAACACCATTTGCTCTGTCCCGAGGGGAAACACGGCCCCGCAGCTGTGGTGGGCTGCTCCCCCAGCAGCGACCCCAGCTGCCAGCCCCTCCTGCCGCCACACTTGGCCAGCGTTTTCTGCCCATGAAACCACACTGGCTTCCCAAACTCCTAGCAGGGAACGGCGGAGTTCCACAGAGTGCCACCACTTACTTCAAGAATCACCTTAGAAGAAGATGTCCCAGCGCTTCCACCCCCCCTTCAAACACAGAGAGAAGAGTGTTGAAACAAGGGGGAGCCGGTGATTCCGTTCCAATGCGCAAAGCCACACCATGAGCTCATCTGCTGTGATCTGAGCAAAGGATCCGAGTGTGAGGCGCAGTTCGTTCACAGGAAGGTGAGGAAACAGCAGTAGCTGATGCCCTGCTTGCCAAGGTTTGGAAAATCAGATGCTGATGGCTCTGAGGCTGCCCATTTACCAAGTCACAGTCCCTCCTTACCCCTCCCAAGTCTTCCTGCCTCACTTTTTAGGCTGTGGTTCAATGGTGTAAACTGGAGAGCACCATCAGTTTAAGGTACTCCAGCTCCCCATGTCTTCTGCCATCGTTTTCCCTTGTCCTTGCTCAACATACAACCCCTCTAATTGTGCTGATACAGATATGCTGAGAGATTAGGAAACTCGCTGGGTTCAAAAAACCACACACAACTATTGAAAAGAAACCAGGAGTTTGTTTTTAAACCCCATCTCTGTCACCTACTATCACTCAAGGGGTAGCCCCCCAAACAAAAGCTGTGTCAGCAAAATGAGGGGGTGGCAAGAAGACTGGAAGGAGCTGCTGGGCAGGGAATCCTGAAGCCAGGTCTGCTCTCAGTCATGAGAAGGATACACCAAACTGCACCCTGAGTGCTGCAGTGTTGCATTTTGAAATAAAGCTGAAGCATTAAGACATTTTTCCTTAGTGCTGACTCCCTCTGGGCATTCCCAAGACAATTACAATGTTTTCTGAGTATACAAAAGAACTAGGAGATTTTGCAATCAAGAGTCTGAGTTTATGCTTCTCTCCTTAAGAGCATTCAATTTCCATGGACATTCATTAGCAGGAGGTTAAAACACAATGGCAGAAGAGAATGGACTGCTTTTATGTCCATGTGGTAGTAAACACTTCAAGCTAGAAATGCGAGTTCAAAATAAAAACCTCTCTGTGGTGCTTCCAAATTAGTAGTAAAGCAACAAAAAACACACAAATTTCACAGCTTTTTTACTGAAAATTTAATTTTACAAAATACCCTTTTCCATCAAAGAAACTTCCCTGCAATGTACATGAACCTGGCATTTTATAGACCTGTACAGTGAGATATCAGAGAGGTTTGAAAGAAGGAAAAAAACTTTTAGCAGACACCTAGTTGCAAAACCTACAGCAATGTGAATACAAGTGTGTCTTAAAATGCTAAAGCAAGTAATGCAATATAACTGGTGAATCTATTTGAAATGTGAAAAGTTTCCTTAAAATGGTCCATATGGTATGTAGAACATCACAGCTGGCACAAAACTGCCTGTATTTAGGTTTAAACACAAAAACAATGTATGTAAGGAACAGCTTTTGAAAAAGAACCCAAGTGCTGCTATCATAAGGCAAACATATACAAAGGTGCTGACAGCACACAGGGAAACCGACAAAATAAGATGAATACTCAAGTGTTCAAACACTGAACTGTTTGTTTTCCTAATGCTGCCAGTAAACGTTGAGGAGATAACTGGTGCCAAATTACCACAGGACACCCTGGTAACGGGGTAGGTGCTAGGAGAGGCTTTATATCATCTCCAGAGAGGTGAAACCAGGCAAGACTGCTCGTGCTTGGGCTTGGCAGCACCTACTGAGTCTGCTGCATCCTGGAAGCTTTGAATTTGGAAATCCTCTTGATAGGTTCTTCTGGGGTGTCGGACAAAAGTTCCTCTGATTTGCGCTCCAGAATGGTCGGCAGCACTGGGTGAGCAAGGACTGGGTGTGGTATTAAGGAGGGAGACAAAGGCTCCTTTTCTATGACAGTTCCAGAAAATGCCTACAACAGAAGAGAATATTCAGAATGAGCTAATAAAATGCAAATGTGAAGCTCTGCCCATAAGGTCATTACCCTATATTAGCCTGATTAGAATTGTTATTTCTTCTAATCAAAAGTAAAGAAATATCCTTAAATCAATGATTGTTGCCTGCATAAGTAACCACACTGTAATTAACCTCAAAATATAGCTTGTTCAAAGATGACTGAATGAAAGACAGTGTCTTAAAAGTACTACTTAATCTCATTCCTACTGCATAAATGATGTAAAAATTTGCTTCCTCACTGACATACGCTCAAGAATTAAAACAGCTGATGTAATACACAGTTTCATTTTGGATAAGAAATGGAGAGACTTTGCAAAGTTGATGTCAGCATTTCCATCATACGTCATTGTATGACTTAATATCTCCTAATTGCAAGCTGAAACACTGCATACAAACTTGCAAGCACGTATTTTGTTTGTTCTTTTCTCCCTACCAAATATGATCAAAAAATGGTGAAAGCAATTTATATGTAAGAGAACAGCATACTCGCTTCCAACTATCTCTCTGTAAAAGGCCTAACAAAAACATTTAATGTTTAAAAATTATAATTTATATGCAGCCAATTATGTGACAATCCTTTTCAACTTAGCAAAGAAATGACCATGATTCTTGGAAAATACTGGGAAACAAGCAGCTCAGAACTACTTTTCATAAACATATTTAAGAACAAATCACTCCACTATGTATTGAAAACAGAAAATACAGAATGCCCAAGGACAAGGGGAAGCAGACATCCAAGGTCTGATGCTCATGCTGGGCACAAAGGAATGCACACCAGATTTAGTCACTATGCTTAGTTCTGCTATTTCATAACTCAGTTACCAAAAAAAACAAAGCAAAACAAACCAGCCATTCTCTTCTTGCAGGACCTGCAAAAAAAAGCAGTGTTTTTTGTTTTCTGCTCCAATAGCCCAAGTGTGCCTAAAGCTGTGCCAGTACAACTCTGTTAATCTAACAAGAAGCTCATTTTCAAAAACAGGTAAGCAAAACACACACTAAGTGATGGTGGTAAAATTAGAAATTAAAAAAAAGTTAGTTTGTTGCAAATGGTAATGCAGAAATAATGTATTTCAAACACCCACAAAAACAACCAAAAGCAAAACAACAGCATTTAGGGAGGCACATCTGACTGGAGTGTTTTGCTCAATCTCCTTCACTTGCTTAGAAAATACATTACATTGTAGAGAATAATCATGCCAGATTCAGGTAACAGACTGATGGATAACATTTAAAGTGTACTTAGATGTTTTATAAAAATATAGCAAATGTATTCCAGAAAGTATACAATGTGGAGTGCTAACTTGAATGAATCTTCACATCCTGCCTGGGTTCATCTGTAGCTGTTTGTATGAAAAATGGTGATAAACAATAGCTTTCATGAGGAATTAATTTCTTGTCAAAAATAATTTTTGTAAAAACAGTGTTTCCATTGAACTTGCCCACTGCAGTGGGAGCCACTGAAGACTCAAGTTTTATCTAGTTTGAAAAAATTAGTGTTATTACAAAACAAAAATGAATATGCCATGTCATGAATTTCTACATTTAATTCTTGTATTCACCCAGTCACTAAGCAACTGTACATTTTCCCTTATGTCGTACAGTTTTTATTTTATGATGAAGCCCTGAACTTTCCAGAAAATGTGTAAACAGATTTGTTTGGGATCACTAATGGCCTAGTCTGGAATAGGATGAGTAGAGGTGCAATGCTTCCTTCTACCAGGCAATTTCTCTGCTATTGGCATGTCAAAATAGTAATTCAGCTGATTATCTGTGTGTTTTAAAACTTGAAACAGCCCCTGGAAATGAGCTGTCTAGTAGTGCAACACAGGTTAGAGAATCACTTCTTCCCTTTCATCAATTACGAAGTACAGATTTTCCTCTTTTTGTCTAAAATCCTGCTGTATGTCCTGCAGTGAAATGGTCAGGATGATCCAGCACACAGGACACTGGTTTTGCTAACACCAGCAAGTGACTGGTTTATCGATCTTTATGGAAGAGCTTCAAGTCCTGGGGAAGCCACGTGAGCAGCTCCTCCACTCTGCCCCCAGGATGTGTGTGACAGAAGCCTGTCACCTGGTATGTCCTTCTGAAGCAAACTAGGTAGGAGTTAGAAAATTATTTTAAAGAAATCAAACTGATGGTATAGGCAACTACAGTCATTAGATTTCTCATTTTTATCCCTGCCAACAATCAATAATTAATTAAAAACTGTACCTCGGTTGTCCCTGAAGAGGGAGGAAGCTTTTTCAGGAGCTGCTGCTGCCCTTCCTCCTCCTCTTCCTCCAGAATGCCTTCGCTGTTGTCACTCTGAGTAGCTTCATCACAGCTAATACTCCTCTGAACTCCTCGTCTGTCATCAAACTCAGCAGCACTGTTCTCACTGGTATCGCTACAAACACTGTTCTCTCTGCTTCGAGACTTCAGAATTGATTTACGAGGGACATATTCTCCATTCACAACATCAACAAAGACTCTAGAAAGGAAAATGTTAGCTTTAATAAACCATTTCAGGATCAGATGACAAATTTACAGTGATCTTGCTTTGTCTTCTGTACAAATTAATTATGATGTGCTTTCTCAACTTTTTGCTGCAGAATCACAATACTGTACCTTCAGAGGCACTTTATTTACCAATGTACAAGAATCAATTCTGCAGTGAATGCTGTTATGCCCTTTATTCAAGCATTAAGTTGGTACTTTCTTTCAGCAGAGTTATGTATAGCTCTTCGAAAAATGTGAGAAAACAAGAAGGTGTGAGTTAGGAAAAAGTTAGAAAAAAGGTAAACTAAATTATTACCAGGGTTGTTTCTGTAAAGAGAAATCAGAAGATCACAATGTGGGGATGTTTTCTAGAGTTAATTCCTTGTCAAATGTAGAATACAAAAACAAATACTTGAAACATTCATTGCACATGGAAAGGATGGAGCTTTTTCCTGACAAGTGTCATAATCTGCTTTCAATTAGAAACAAAATTTTAAAAATCAGCTTTTAAGATCAGATCAACAGGAAGACACTTCTCAAGTATTAACAGACTGTGAACGGACAAAGATGGCTCTTGTGCTCCCTCTCCATGACTTGAGAAAGTCAAGGGTGGGTGGAGGAGAATGAGAGGACCATGCCAATTTTATCAAACTCATAAAGGAAAAGCCCAATGACTGGATGAATTTTAAGGGTGTTACTTGTTTCTAGCAGCTTTATTGATCAGGCACTTATGGAAATACATCTCTACAGAAGATGGAGCTCCTTTGCAGAGCTCAGGGAGAGCAGCACAAAACAATCTTTTGCTCATCTTCAACCCCAGCAGCTGCAATTACAGAATGTGGGTTTACTTTTCACACTTTGTGGCATGTTTAACATATTCAGGTACCCAAATATACAGACATACAGTGGGATTTTCACAAGCACTTCATCAACCCATCCAATAGGTGTCTGTGTTTATCTTTACAGACCTAAATACTTGTTTTATCTCTCCTGTCACCTTAGCTTAGTGTTTTCTACAATCCCCTAAGCCCAGCACTGTTTTTCAAGCTCTCTGTGTGTGGGTGTCCTACAGGCGACTAATATTTTTTATGGAGAACAGAGAAAGTGTCACAGTGAGGCCAGGGAGAGGGAATGCAAGAGAAACTACGCAAGCAAAGAGCTGAGTATGTTTTGAAGACACAGAAAGGAAGAGACAGAACCCAGCAAATTGATAACCAGGAAAGCAGGAGTATTACAAGTGGTAGCTCTGGTCAGTTCTGTCTGAAAACAAACAGAGAAAAAAATGGCAGCGAATTAACCAGAATACATAACATAACTGCTGCATTCCTTCCTGAGGATGGTATGTACTGGCAAATTTACCTCAATTTCAGAAGCTCTGAAAAAGCAGGTAAATGACAGACTGCTATGTGGAAAAGGAAGCGTTAAGCTCAGAAATATTTTATGGATATGAAAGCACGGAAACCATGCAGAAGGCACAAACTTTTATTTTTAAGTAGTAAATTCAGTTCCAGCTGTTTCTTTCAGGAAACCATAAGCTGGGTTTCACACTCAGTGGACAGAAATGAAAGGAGAAGGTCTCCTCAGGGGAAAGCTCCCATGCTAAAGCCATAATTTACCCACCGGTAAATGTCTGCTGGGGTTTTGATGTTGGGCAGCTCTGGAGTTGCGTGGCCATTGCCACTGCTGTTCTTCCTTTTACGCTTGGCCTCTTCCTTCTTTTCACTGAATTTCAAAGTAGTATTTTTTCCTGTGTTTATTCTTACCTGGAAATTGAACACAAATGATGGTCTAGACCATAAAATCAACAATCACCAGGCTGCAGATCAACTAACTCCTGACATTCTCTTACCCAAGCAGATGGGGACTAGGAAGCATAGGTAAGTTAAACAAATGTATGAATGGTAACATTCATAGTGTGAACTGTTTATTCTCTACCACTTGCACTAGGCTGGGGCATTTCTTTGCACTAATGTGCACATATTTTGCATATAATATATGACAGTCTGCTTTACTCAAGCTCTGCTCAATAGCTGAGCTGTTCAAAGGTCTGTTTAAAGGCAAGTAAGAAGTCATTAAAAAAACTCCTACACAGGATACTGCCTTTTACAACAGCCAGAAGCCAGAACAGCAAGGCAGACATTTGAAGATCTCTTTTTTAATACCATATTTAGGACTGCAGGATCTAAACAGTGGATTTTAATCATTTGAAAAAAAAACCCAAATGTCACCTCCAGCTAGCACTCTACTGCATCTACAGATCTAAAATTTTCAGGTTTAGATATGGCATATATATTTTATGTAATCTCTTGAGCAAAAGATAAAAATTAAATAAAGTACAAACCCTTTTAGGTTCCACAGTGTGAGAGAAAAAAATAGTTGGAACAGAGTTATCTCCAACATCTCTGTCATCTTCATCATCACTGTGATAGTAAGTAGAGCCATTAACTTGGCCCACAAACAAGTCTGAATTTGCTAGTTCTTTATGGAAGTCACCCTGAGTAATACAGTCTTCTGCCCTACATGTCCCGTTCACATCTATCCTATTATCTTCCTTCTCCTCTTCAGAAGAGGTTTCATCTTCTCCATTTGTCTCAACTGTATCAGGCATCCTATGGAATGAAAAATATCTAAGTGAACAGAGGGAATTCATGCTCTTGAGACACACAAAATACAAAATCATGAACTAGACTGCATGTAACTTTCTTTACCCAGGTACTATATTTTTGGACAGACTGTGGAACTTCTTTGTGCCCTGTAACAATGACTGTGTCCTTCCCACATCAACTGGAAATACCAAAGCTGTGACATCATGGCTAACAACCCATGAGGATCAGAATAGATCTAAGGATGTCATTGAGCATTAAATGTATAACTCCCACATGGAAAACTATGAATTTTCATAGCCTGTGGGAAACGAATTTCACTTCTTCCTCTTCATCTTAAAGAAAAAATACCAGAATGCTGGATTGCTGTGGTTGCACAGAGGCAGATTTTAGCAGCTCTGGTGTCGCAGTGCATGCTTTGTTCATGTTCCACCCTTCTTCCACCTATTATAATTTTAATTCCATCTGTCTGGTCAGCTACTTGCCCTGCTGGTGAGATCCTCTGTGTACCAACAGCCTCACACACCTACAGCTCTCTGAACTCCAGGCCTGCCTGTGACACAGCAGCACCGTACCTGTCAAGTTCACCAAGGATCTCTTCTTGTCTCTCGAGCTCTTCTAAGCGGGCCCACAGTTCCTCCTCTGACTGAAAACGGCCCATTGATTTTGTATCACTTCCATTTGCTGGAAAATCTACCTCAAAAACATTTGATACTTTTGGCTTTGAATGAGGTCTGTGAGCAGTTCGGTATTTTCCTGTGTAACAAAAAGTAAGATGCGATTACTAAGGTGACTGACCAAAAAAATCCAACCAAAAAAATCCAACAAAAAACATTCGAGGGGTGGGAAAAAACCCACAAAGGAGCTAAGGAACATAGGCAGAACATTTTCCATTTCAAATTATTGTTTAACTGTTTAAGTGAAACTGTCAATGAACCAGAGCACCAGCACAGGATAATAGTCTCCGGATGTCACAGAAATACCGAGGCAAAGCAGAGATGTTTATTTACAAAGCAGGAGCCACTGATCCTGTGACAGTTTTATTACAATGTGGGGTTTTTCACCTCTTGTGCCAAACAGTAGATTTTGATTTGATCTGATAGATACCAACATGTGAATGTGACATTTACTCACTGTCCCATTAACAGCACATTTTATTAACTGGGAAAACAAACCTAGTTTGTATTTCAGTTCATTTTTTAACAGTCACCTATACTTAAAAAGCAGAGTCTTATTGCTTTGGATTTTTTCTTATATTTATAATGAAGACCATTAAAAACTATCTCTAGAATCACCTGGAAAATCTGATCAAAATCCAGTCATTGTCAATCACTTACTTGGTGAAAAAGACCCACTCTGAAAATCATACAAAAACCTGTCTTGAAGAAGTAATAAATATAAACCCCATTTAAAGTTTCAGAGGTGACCTGAGATACGCACTTGTGAGCACATGGTAGTCAGTGACAAGTTCTTGCTGGCATTTAAAAGCCTTTCTCCCTGGTAAAACAGTGCATCCACTGAGGATGGGGAATACCTTCTCCTGTTTGAGTGCTGTCTGGCACATAGGGAACAAATCCTAATGCTTTTGATCTGTCCGGGTGAAGGACAGGCCTGCATGTTTAACCCCTTCTCCCCAAGACCAGCAGCTCCCAGGGGCACTGCCTGTTCCTGACAGCTCCCAGGCAGGCTCCCAAGGAACTTCCCTGCCCTCTGCCCATCACCACCCCACACAGCTCCTGCACCTCCTCACAGGAATGAGGACCCATCCCCTTCCACCACTGCCACAAATGCAGTGGGACTCCAGTGGCTCTGTGGGTCTTTATGAAACTGCTTTGTGATTCTAATCAACAGTAATACAATGGCTTCATTACTCAGCATCCTTCATGTTTTAAAACTCTATTAACCAACTGTGCAGCCATTTTTTTTAAATTTTAAGAACTCATGGCTTAAAGATATCCTTATTCAAATACGTCAGCTTACACTTTAATCCTGAGTTAAATACAAATTCAACAGCAACATTAAAAAGCAAACAGGTGACTGCAAGTAATGCTGGAATGTGTGTCCCCTACTCTTCCATGGGACAGCACTTTTCATCATCTCATTAAGAAAAGGCTGAAATGTGTTTTATTGAGATTTGAATATAAATTGAGGTAAGCCAAGCAATCAGAGTAACTTGTGAGGATTTCATTTGGTATAATTACAAAATTAATAAATAAAATTGGAAGGATTAGTTAACAATCTATTTCAATTTGATTTCCAAATTGTGCCCTCCCAATTTCTGTTACCCTTCAGTATTAACAACTGACTTGACTACTGAGGTAAGCACATGGCTTCCTGAACACCAGCAAGTGCTTCAACATGCCAGTGATTCTCCCTCCTAATTCTAACACCACTTCTGCCAGTTAGGAAACCAGGTCAGATCAAAAAGGTAACAGGGGGAACTTTGTTGGAGCACTTTCTGCTTCAACATCCACTGTGCTCACTCACTGTTACCTCAAAGCCCCACCATTAACTTCATACACTAACCAAAAAAAGTGAAGTAGTGAAATCCAGAAAATGAAGAGGTAGCAAGAAAATAAGGAGATACTCAGGTTACTTGTTTTTGCCTTCCTCTGAGATACAGCCCATTTCCACATGAACAAAACCAATTCCTGGGCTGATGAAGCCCTGCCCACCTCAAAATAATCACTAATAGGGTCTTTGAGCTACTTCTCTCTTCGTCACAGTACAGACTGGTGCGGAGAG